>NW_027435114.1:0-3486 GCF_044706935.1 Curcuma longa
CAAGTGTGCCAAAGCAAGTAAACAATGTATCAAGTTTGAATTTTAGAAGCCATGTGATTTGTTGTGGTTCCAATTTATTGAAGCTACTATGTTGTGAATCTAGAAAGGATTTTAAGAAATGTCATTTGTGCACAAATAAAGTGGAATCAAAGCTAAAATCAGGTTTAAACTCAAGCTGAAAATAGTGAAGTGCAGAATGAAAAATCTGTTCAGTGCCAAATTTGGTTCAGCCCAACCTGAAATTTTGAAGCCTGGTGGATCTGTTCTGAAGCAAACTTACTGAAGTGACCTTGATATGCATGAATCTGTTTAGTGTTGCAAGAAATGTCAATTGGGTACAAATGAGGAGGAATAAAAGCTGAAAACTAATGCTGAAATAGTGAAATGCAGATTTGATGTATCAAGTAGAGTTCTGAATTTTCAGAGTTTTCGGGTTAGTTTCAGCAGAGTCTAAATTTTTGAAGGAGTGAGTTAAACTCAAATGGAAAAGGAATAACTGCAGATTTGAAATGAATCAAATCAGAAAAAGTTTGAAAAGAAAAAAATGATGAGGAGCTTTAAAGTTGTGAATTGTTTTGCTTGGATTTCCTTCAACAAACCAATTGCAAAGCAATCGAAGAAGTAGGATTGGAATGGATACGATTCGGATGGCATCAATTCATATAAAAAAAAATCAGGAAAAAAAAAAGAAACAGAATGAAAATCAGAAAAAAAAGAAGAGAAAAATATCAATGTTTCAAGGAGAGTTTCAAAATCTGATCAAGTGATGAACCACAGCGAAGCCCACTTCATTTTAGTTGCTTTCTAAACAACAAATTCAGATATCAAGTTGTCCAAAGCAGTGATGGCAGCATCAAGAAAAATCAGAATCAAAACAAGAAAAAAATCAGAAAAAGAAAAATAGTTTTGTAGTTTTTATTTTTCAGCCATGTTCCACCATTTTTGAGCTACTGATCTGAGCTGGAATTGCATAGAACTTTGCATGGTTATTAGTATTATCAATCAAACTTCATGATGTAAAAAGAATTAAGGAAAAACAGCAAGAAACAAGAGAGAACAAGCTAATTTTCAAATTCAATTTCAGTAATTTTCGGAATTCAATGTGCCAATGATACATTAAAATTGTGGTTTCATGTGAAGTGAATTTTAGTTTCTGATGATTGGATGCTATTTCTTATCTCTTGTGAAACCTAAATGTGAAGAAATTGGGTTAGATTTCAAAGGAGAAACAAAAATGGTACATTTGGTGAGTTTTGAGGCAAAATGAAGAGAGGAAGAGAACTTTGTATCAAGGAGGAGAATTTCAAAGATTTAGATCAGAATTTCTTCATGGATTCGAAGAAGACACTTAAACAAATGGAATACAAGAGAAAGAAATCAGAAAAAGGGCAAGGGATCATTGATTAGCATTTAACTATACTCATGTCTACCACTTCCTTTGCTTTACCCTTGAAAATGTTTTTCTCTTGAATTTGTCTTTCTACATTTTATAATTCCTTTGCTTCAGTTATTGCTTCCTTAAATTTTTAGTAAGCCTAATATATGTGGATTCCAAATCAAGAGTGGTGGTGGAGAGTAGAAAGCAAGCAAGCCTATGGAAGTGCTTGAAACTTAAGTTGCTTGAGTGAGCCCACTTTACGTTGATCATAAATTAGAATTAGGGTGAGAGCCACTGATTTATATATTGAAAACAACCATGTGAGACTGAGTGTGATGCATTTATCGCAATTAATCATGAAGGGTGAAACTTGCTATGTGGTTAACCAAGTACAAGAGTCTAATCCATGAGTTTAAGCTTTTGAGACTCTACAACTTAGATAATTCCTTTTTAATTGTTTCTAATCATGATTAAGAATGACCTAGGTGGAGGTACGACCTTAGTTTATTTTGTTGACTTGAGCGGGACGCTCAAGGGTAAGTGTGGGAGAATTTGATGAGTTAGGGTTTGTATGCATTTTAATCGATTCATTTTTAGATTTTTGTGTCATGTGGTATAATTGAAGGTTTGATTATAATTTCTGTGATTTAATGGAAAATTTTACATTAATTGAGTTTAATTGATTGTAGGGTTCAAATCGGATCAAATTCGAGCTCAATCGTGGTCAAATCGAGTTAATTTGCCCAAATTGATCAAGCCAACATGGAGGACATGACCTAACTCAAGTCTGATCAAGATCTACAAATTTTTCCAAGCCCTAGGTTGCCCAAAAACCCTAGATCAAGCTCTCCTCCACAGGATCAAGATTGGACGGTCCGGATTCATTGATTAATCAGGGTATATAAAGCATGGTTTTAATCAGTGAACAGTGGCTGCGCCACTGTTCACCTTCGTCCCCGACGCATTCCCCTGCTCACAAGCGTACCAAACGGCGCAGTCCCATCCACCCAAATCGAAGCCATTGCAATCCTTGTTCTCTGAGGAGTCGAACGTCGGCCGATTGGGCGAATTCCGGCGGCTGGAAGTCTTGCGGCGGAGAGGGTTTCTCCGGTGCAGAACAGCTCTGTTTCCGACAGTTCCGGTCGTCTACTGTACAATCCGAGCCCGAGGTTCTTCGAGGGGTTCTCCTAGGATTTTGGAAGCTCCTTGTATCATCAGAAGCATCATCGGAGCAAGAAGAAGCGGAGGATTCCAGTTTAGCCATCTCAAACGTTACTACACAGCCTGATTTTCGCGGCGGAGAGGGTTTTTTCAGCGTTTTTCTGGGTTCGAGGAGCTAGCAAACCACCCTACGACCACGTGAAGACTCCATAAGGATCAGTGAAGCTGCATTGCGGGTTTACCTGCTGGATTCACGCCCAGCTGAGGAGGAACAATCGGAAAAGGGGAAGGAGGATGCGTTTACTGCATTTCTGAATTCTGCATTGTTTCTGATTCTATGTCTTTAGTTTATGATTTGGTTAATTTCAATTTTGAAACATCATGATTGTGCAACCGAGTTGTTAACGAATGTTTGTTTAATTCATCGGTTAGTTAGTGTAGTTGAATTCCATCAATTGGTTTGTTTGACACTGTCTTGTTCTTGAGTTCTGATATCTTTGGCACGAAACACTGTTGCATGCCAATTTCTTCCCAGTATCAGTAGGTTAGGGTTTTGTAGTTTAGCTTTTATCCTTGATGTTGGTTAATTGAATTTGAGTAGTTAGTGGTTTTAGAATTGTTGGAGTTTTGGCATGCTTGAATTTGAAGTTACAGTTCCGTGCCATTAGTTCTTGATTTATCAGATTTAGCTTTTTTTTCACCTACTTGTTGATTTTCATTTACATTTTGTTGAAAATACCAAAACCCCCATTTTAGATGTGAAAACACCAAAAACACGACACACGTAAGCTTAAATTGAACAATTGTCTACTAGTCCTTGGAAAAATACGACTCGAGGCCCCTATACTTCATTTATTTGGATTAATTGTTGGTTTTTGATAAACTTATAAATTCTAATTTGCAACCCTACTCGTAACACATTGCAAATCTAGGGTTGTCAACCATCA
>NW_027435115.1:0-3881 GCF_044706935.1 Curcuma longa
CTTGTGATTTGACGAGGTTGAGTGTGGATGATGACCTAGCACGGCTAAGAGAACACATTCAATGGCTTGGAGGTCTAATGGAGTTCGGAGAAGATTACATGAGGAATCCAAGGGACTACAAAGCAAGAAGCATTAAGATGGTGTTGGATCATATTGTGGAGCTTGACTCGGCACAACCTAGTTGGTTGACTTAGTGGCTTGAAGTCCATTAGATACCAAAGAAAGATGGAATTGGACATTAGAGGGACCAAAGGATGAGGATCATCAAGGCGACTACATAAGCGAAAAGTGAAAGATTACATGTGGAGTGGATCGTGGAGACTTGAGTGTAAGATCGAACTCATGATAGAGGAGGTGGGGGGGGGGGGGGGGGGGGGGGTTGAATAACATTCGTCTTTTTCGCTTTCGATGTCATTCTTTTTCTACATGTTAGAACTAAGTGGAATAATAAAATAAAATAAGAAAGAAAAAAAGAACAAGTGCATATCGATTTTTTTACTTGGTTCACAACCACTAGGGTTGCTACATCGAAGGTTGTCTCAACGTGAGCACTACTGCTTTCTTCTTTCCGGACACCTTTCGATGGCAGAGAAACTTCTTACAATTTTGATAACAAATACAAACAAAAAAAAATCAATGATAAAAGAAATAAGTAACACAAAAATAAAAGAAGGTTGAATCTCTTCTAGAAGCCCTGAATGCAGCAGCACTCTTCTAGGTGTTTGCTGGAACACGAGCAAAGCTTGAAGGACACAAAATGAGTATGAGATGAATTGATTTGATTTGTTAATCCTAGAGCCCCTATCCTTCTTTTGTAGAACTCTGTAGAGCTACTGACGAGGCACTTTTTGGTCGTTCGGAAGCCTTTCGGACGCTTGGACCTCCGTTGACTCAACTCCTGATCTAATCCGCTTCGAATCTTGATCAGGCTAACTTGGCAACTTCTGGTTGCTTGGATCAACTCTGGTTGCTAGGAGCTTAGTCAATTGATAACCAATATTTTTACATATTAGTTTGCACTCATACTTGACATTTTTAATTCTCTCATGTGCATATATTCGTATTTATATCATATTTCACGAGCAAGGGTTTATTTTGAGTTTCATTTCAAATCCTTTCCCATTGATAGCATTATTACTAAAATGTGAGTGTACCTTATTTTGTAGAACATCAAAGGAGGGTGTCAAACGGCCGTGTCTCATGGCACGTGTTGAGATCATCCCGGTGTATTACGCATATTTACATGTTTTGCAAACGTGCGCAGTAGAAATAAACTAATAATTACACCTAATTATTATAACACACGCATGCAAATACAGGATAAAATAAGTACATGACATAGCTGAAAATTTAAAATTTTTACATAATAATAAATTATTCTTCACGTACCTGATAGATGATGTTGAGCGGGATTAGCATCAATCGAGTGATCCTTGTCGAAGTTCCGCCTCTACTGGTGATCCATGCCAAGTTTTCGTCTGGACAATTTTCAAAATCACGAGTCGCATCACCGTCTTCGGTACTAGATGATGATCGACAACGGTCGATACGAGAGAAATCTTAATTTCAAAACCACGCAACAACACTTGTCACAATCATTTTCCAGGGCCTTTTAACTGTCACCAGAAATTATATTCCTAGTGTAGTTTTCGATGGTCAACTTTTAACCGTCGATTTAAGACAAACGACCGAAAACTCTTTTCAATAATGATGGAATAATTGCCTGAAAGCTTCACAAGCTTCCGGTTGCTAACTTTGACATTGGCACGTGGCTTCTCCAATGGCTTGAAACAATTTCCGACAACATAGAACACTCCGATGTTCAACGGCAGCAAACAACACAAATTTTAGCCGACATATCTTGATAACAACTTAACGACAAATCCCAACAACAACTCCGGCAGCAACCCTTCGTTGGTGGCCGACCGCAGCCCTTCAAGAGGGCTCCCGCGGCTGGACACCGAGGTCCGGCAGCTTCATAAGCTGTTGACTGTGGACAGCTAACCACCGACGATGAACAACATTCCCATGGTGGCTGGACATCTCCATCAACCGCAACTCGTTAAATTTCCAGCTCCGGAAGTGATCTAAGATTGTGGCCATGGATGTCAAGATCCGGGAGGAGCTTCAAAAGCTCTGACTATTTAGTAAGGAAGGCGAAAGGGGTGGCGCTCGGCTGGGATTTCTCCAATCAGGTCCGAGTAGGAGGTGGCGGCGGCCCTTTGGTTCTCTTCCTTAACGCTGTTGGCGAACACGGAATAGAGCAGTCGTGATCAGGAAGCTAGGGACAGCAGCTGAGAGAAGCCGGCGATGCTCGAGAGAAGCAGGGGACGACTCGGGTTCCTAATTGTCGACGAAGAAGGAAGGCGGCGGGCGCGCTCGGGAGGGAGAAATGCGACTGCTAATCCCTTGAATCGTGATTTGCAGCGAGTGGAGGGCCGAGGGTGGCTCTAGGGTTTCTGCGCTCCCTTATACTCACTTCTCTACTGAGATTTCTGTCGGCTTTTATCGCGTGGATCACGATTTCTCGTTGAAAAATCAGGATCGAGCGCTATTGTTGGGCATGCGTTGGTCGAGGGAGAAGAACGACAGAGAGCCCTGCTCATGTGCGGGCAGAGGAAAAAAATCAAAAAAGAAAAAAAATATAAAATTGAGAAACCTAAACCGGGCTGAAACCAAACTAGCACTGTAGCGAACCGATTTTAGATTTAGTTAGACCTAAGTCATTTGGTTCAATAACCAAACGACCTCTGATTTGATTCAAATCAGTTTTATTCACTTCGTCTTTATAAGACAAAACCCCTCATCTCTTATATTTTACCAAAATATCTTTCATCACAAACCAAATCAAGTTGATTTAATTTGATTCAAAATTAAATCATTTGGTTCAATAACCAAATCATCTCCGATTTGAATCAAACTAATTTTATTTATTTCATCTTCATAAGACGAAGCCTATCGTTTTGCCTTTATCCGTGGACCAGACTTTATTTCTCTCAATTTGAGAATCTAATTCTTAAACTCATTTTAAGTTCTTCGGAGAACTTGTAGTGCGCGTGATCTAATAGGTTCTCGATTATGTTGGTCGTCCGTAATTAACCATTAATTATGGGACGATCATGAGTGACACCTAATAGTACATCATGATCCCCAATTGATCAAAAAATCAACGATTGATTCTAGAACATTTCTAAACCCTTCAGCAGTTATAATGAGACGTATCTCGTTCCTTTCACTGTCTTATACCCTGTTTGGTTTAGGACATGGCCTATATGTGTCAGTTTCCACTAGGCTGACTACGTCACACCTAGACCAAGCTTGCTTTCTTGTCTTGTGAATTCAAGTTACTTATACATGTGTGCAAGAGTTTTGTACTCTTGACATGTAATGCTTTCGCCAAAAATTTTTAGTAACAATTCTAACAAGCGGTCACAGGATATACGTCTACTTTTTCAAGGAGTAGTGAATCCTCTATTAGCTATTTAAATACCTTCAGACACTTCAACTTATACCCAATCATCCTAGATTCACACTTCCTCAGAGATGTTCGTTTAAGATGTTAAAGTATAAGCCTCTATGACTAATGTGACTTGAATACCGCAAGCCCAAGAAAACTTGCACTTAAGTTGTACTGAGATCTTCATTAACGTATGTATAGAACCATATAAAGTTTCACGGTATGTCACTCCAATGAACTGGTTACCTTTAACCAGCATTCACGTTTAACTCTCAACATCCAATGTCTCCAACTAGTGAGAACAACTGCTTGGCAAACCAAGGAGTTAAAATGTGTTAGTCTCAATAGAATCGATGACGTCCATGCTCATAATTCCTCGACTAGGGATAATTTCAATAGATCCATAATTGCACATGTAGAGATG
>NW_027435116.1:0-1067 GCF_044706935.1 Curcuma longa
ATGCTTTCTAGGGGGTTTGCACCTAGTCTAAGGCAAAAACTTCATTTTCTTATTTTCGAAAATAAAATTTCAAAAGAAAATAATTTTTTAAAAATACTTAGTAATTTTGAAAATCTTTTGAAAAATATTTCTAATAGATTCAAAATTGATGAATTTTTGAAAATTTCTTTTACTGTTCTACAAAACATAAACCTAGCTTTCTTCTAAGTGTGCTAAATTCTGATTCAGGTAATGGTTTAGTGAAAATGTCGGCTAAGTTGGATTCTGATTCACGTAGTCGAGTACGATTTCTTCTCTAGCGACATGATCGCGTATAAAGTGATGTTTAACTTCCCACACCTGATTTCTTTCAAATTGTGCTAACTCTTCTTGCATTGGGATCTGGTCCTCACGCCTAAGGATGGATCACCCAAAATTTGGTCAGGTGGGTGACTTGCTCTAAGTCTAGGTGCTTGGGTTATTCTACTTGGATCAGGTTCAGTCCTATTGTTATTTAGAATTCTAGTTTACATCCGACATAATCTAGTCTTAATAACCAACTAAGTCAAAATTATTATTCTGGTTATTAAATTTTATTAGGTTATCATTGTTAATTTTATTTACATTTTCTTCGTCAAAGATTACATTGGTAGTTTCTTCTACTTTTAATGTATCTTTATTGTAGACTTTATATGCTCTACTGGTAGATGAATAACCTAAGAATATTCTAGGGCTAGTTTTGGATGTAAACTTTCCAAAATAGTCCTTAGTATTTAAAATGTGGACTTTACATCCAAATACCTTAATGTAATTTAAGTTGGGTATTTTATTGTTAAATATTTCATAAGCAGTTTTGTTATGTCTTTTATTAATTAATACTCTATTTTGAATATAACAGGCTGTGCTTATTGCCTCAGCCCAAAATTTGTTTGCTAGTCTATATTCATTTAGCATAGTTTGTGCGACTTCTTGTAAGGTTCTATTTTTTCATTCAACTATTCCATTTTGTTGTGGTGTTCTTGGACAAGAGAATTCATGGTGGTATCCGTTATCCTGACAGAACTTTATGAATTTGACATTTTCAAATT
>NW_027435117.1:0-2121 GCF_044706935.1 Curcuma longa
GCTTAACCCTAGGGTTCTGGAGAATGGCCCAAGATAACCCAATATTGGGTTTGTTTCCACCTTTTATACTCACCCAAAACTGCCCAGATTATCCCTGGTTTACAAGGCTTCACCTCAATGGGTTTTTCACCTAGTAAACCCAGTTTTCTTCAATTGGACCCTGAACCAAAGTTGTAGAGTATTGAATTATCTTCGATTTGGGTGGTGGACCAACCCATAACTCCATCTGAGCCGAAAGTTATGTTGGTTCGAAGTTTGGTCTGCAGTTTGGGCAGAGCACCCAGCGTGGCCGCAGTTCGGAGGCACGGCCGTGCCATTTAGCACGGCCTATAGCAGTCATTGTTCTGTACACCCTGAAGAAAAGTTGTAGATCTTGAAGTTAGCTTCATTTTGAGGGGTGTCACAGCCGTGGTTCAATCGGAACTGAAAGATATGCCCGTTTTACTTTAAGTCTGCAGAGCAGTCCAGAATGATAGATAGACACGCCCCAACACTTTCCGTCACACGGCCGTGCTTAGTGGGCACGGCCTCGGGCAGGCGTGCCTCAGGAAATAATAGGCACGGCTTGGCATGGTCACACCTCTGGAAATAGGCACGGCCGTGCCTAAGAAGGACGGCCTACACTTGGCGCGACTCTGGAATGAAGCACGGCCGTGCCTTTGAGGCGCGGCCCCAAGCTGGATCTGGCAACAACTGGGGCACGGCCGTGCCTAATAGGCACGGCCCAAACACGGTCCTGCTCTGGAAGTGGAAGTGGGCACGGCCGTGCCTGGTAGGCACGACCGTGTTCTTCTTTGTTACTCCTTCTCCATTTCTTCTTGTTTCTCTCCATCATCAATAATGCATCATTTTGGCTCTAAATCACATCCTGTCAAGCAAAATATACAAAGAGCAGATCTCCGAGCAAAAGAGTAAAATATGAAATATAAAAGAATAAGGTGTAACAAAGTGTAGCATATGCAATAAATCGCAAGTAGATGAGCGTTAAAACAAAGCTAAAATACTATATATGATCTACGCTCATCATTCAGCAAGCTCATCGGTGCGAGGAGGAGAGAAATCTAGTTTTGCCAGCTGAACATCATCGGCACCAAGCTCTGTGCAGCGCCGGAGAGGGTTTCTTCGGGTTGTTCACGGTTCTAGCTGCGAGAAAACCACACCAGTGATCGTCTTCGAGCTTCCAAAGGGATTGTCGAAGCCACATTGCTGGATTAAACCATTTGTTGACGCCAAATGGAGGAAACAATGGGAAAGGGAAAGCTGGGATGAATCTTTTCATTACTAAACATATCTGCACATTGCATTTCTAAAATTTCAGTTCTAAACTTCGTTAATCAGTCCTTATAATTGTGAATTTGAATTACTTGCTTGAACCATTGGATTTTGTAGTTAAATTTGCTATTTGAAGTGTTCTTGATTTCCAATTCTTGCTAGAATTCGGGTAAGTGGTTTTCCAGGGGTACTGTTCCGTGCCATACACTGTTCCGTGCCATTTGGGATTTCATATATCAGTTTGTTCGGTTTAATTTGCTTAAGTATGGATTTTGTTGCTAACTAAGTTTAAGTGGATAGTTACATAGCACAATTGTTCTACAAGTTAGATTTGCAATCGATACTTTAGCCTAGTTGTTGTTTGTTCTTATTTCTCTAATTGCATTTTAGGTTTCAGCTTTTTATTTCAATGCTTTGATGATGTCGTAGAGTTTTGCATTAGGGTTTCATGACCATTGGTTTCGATTCCTAAATCCCTACAATCGGTTTTACTTCTTGAAATTGATTTGAATTGCATCCTTAGGTTTGTTTGAAACCTTGGCTCAATAGTTTCAATTTTAGATTAGTGAATTGCATTTCTCATTTACTTGCTAATTTTGCATTACATTTCGCTTCAAAATCCCAAAACCCCATTTTTATAAGAAAAATCCAAAAAGAAACGACACGAAAGCTCAACTTAAGTAATTTTCTATTAGTCCTTGGAAAAATACGACTCGAGGCCCCTATACTTCATTTATTTGTATTTATCATGGGTTTTCGATATTAAAAATTCTAATTTGCAACCCTACTCGTGACATATACATACCAATCTAGGGTTGTCAAATTTTGACGCCGTTGCCGGGGAATAAC
>NW_027435118.1:0-4494 GCF_044706935.1 Curcuma longa
GAAACAAATGTAAACATCTCATTGAATAGGGAAAATGACATAAACTAGTTCATACATCACCATCATTACATAGATGTTCATCCTACATCCTAAACTCAGGATCTACTCCATTACAAGAAGATTACAACAAGTATGCATAATAAACATCATCCACCAAAGAGGGGAAGATTTATCTTTGAAGCGTGAGCATCCTCTTGAAGATCTTCTTGCTCCGGTGTAGGATGGATCGGTGGAGATGAATGGCGAGGTGGATCGGCGTAGGATGGAGCATTTAGGGCCTCTCCTAGAGGCGCCGCCGCCAAGCCAAGACCAAGGGTTTTGGAGAATGACCCAAGATAACTCAAGATTGGGTTTGTTTCCACCTTTTATACTCACCCAAAACTGCCCAGATTGTCCCTGATTTATAAGGCTCCACCTCAATGAGTTTTTCACCTAGTAAACTTGGTTTTCTTCAATTGAACTCTGAACCAAAGTTGTAGAGCATTGAATTATCTTCAATTTGGGTGATGGACTAACCCATAACTCCATCTGAGCCGAAAGTTATGTTGCTTCAAAGTTTGGTCTACAGTTTGGGCAGAGCACCCAGCGCGGCTTGCGGTTAGGAGGCACGGCCGTGCCATTTAGCATGGCCTAGAGCAGTCATCGTTCTGTTCACCCTGAAGAAAAGTTGTATATCTTGAAGTTAGCTCCATTTTGAGGGGTGGCACGGCCCGTGGTTCAATCGAAGCTGAAAGTTATGCTCATTTTACTTTAAGTCTACAGAACTATCCAGATTGATAGGTAGACACGCTCGTGTACTTTCCGTCACACGGTCGTGCCTAAGAGGCACGGCCATATGTAGCCGCTGCTCTATTGCCAAGCACGGTCTCACAAGGTCGCGTCTCTGTTGAGAGGCACGACCGTGCCTGTGAGGCACGGTCAAAGCTGGATCAGGCTGAAGAAGTGGGCACGACCGTGCTTGATAGGCACGACCCTTGCTGTCGTCGCTCTGTTGGAGGGACACGGTCGTGTCTAGGCTGTGGGTATGTGAGGCACGACCGTGCCTGGTAGGCACGGCCATGTTCTGCCTTGTTTCTTCTTCTCCTCCATTTCTTCGTGTTTGCTACATAAGAGACTCACCCGTGACAGCGAGCACGGCCAGTGTGAGCCTCTTTTCTCCACTATTTGCTCCACTATCAATAATGCATCGTTTTGGCTCAAAATTGCATCATGTCATACAAAAAAAACAAAATGCAGATCTCCGAGCAAAAGAGTAGAAATATGCAATTGTAAAAGAATAAGGTGTGATAAAGTGTAGCATATATAATGAATCACAATTAGATGAGCGTTAAAACAAGATTAAAAATCCTATATGATTTACGCTCATCACCCAGCTGCCGTGCAACCTCCTTCCTTAGTACCTATTGTTGAAGACACAGTGGAGGAAGTTGAGACTGCTACGCCCGCTGAGGCCCAAACGAAGAAATCTTATGTGAGAGACATACCCTTCTCGTAAAGGCTTCTGTACAAATAGAAGGATGAGGAATTTGAAAAGCTTTACAACAGGGTGAAGGATTTAATGTTGGACGTTCCCCTTCTCGATGCCCTCATCGAGATGCCCAAATTTGCTAAATTCATCAAGGGACTCATGTCCACCAAAGACATCACCCGGACCAAGAATGTGGTGGCGCTTATGGAGGAAGTCAGCACTAAAATTCTGAACAACAAGACTCCTCCAAAGCTCAAGGACCCAGGTAGCTTTATCATCCCATGTAAAATTGGTGATATCTCTATTGGTAGGGCTTTCTGTGACCTTAGAGTAAGCGTCAGCATCATCCCCTATGTGACAAGAGAGAAATCTGGATACACGGATCTCAAGCTTACCCCAATGGCCATCCAACTAGCGGACCAAACATGCAGATATCCGATGGGAATAGTTGAAGATGTGTCGGTTGAAGTCGGGGGGGGGGGGGTTCATAATCCCTACCGACTTCGTTGTACTTGATATGGAGGAAGATCCATCTATCCCCATCATATTGGTAAGGCCATTCCTCGCTACTTCTGGAGCCAAGATTGACTTAAAGAATCATAAATTATCTCTGAAAGTTGGTGGTAAGAAAGTTGATTTCAACCTCTCCTTTGATTCCAATGCGTATTTGCCAGAGAAGCCCCTATTGTTGCTGGTTAGAAGACATCCAATCGAGGAAGAAGAATTCAGAGTACCAACCAATTCTACTGACGAAGGAGCCCGCACCGGTCAGGCAAATAAGGAAGCTTTACACAAAAATCCAAAAACATAAAATTCCTCCCAAGAGAAGGTTGTGAGAGGGCAACCAATGAACCCTGTACATTAATGAATAACGGGTCGAGCTAACGACCTTAAACAAGTGCTTCTTGGGAGGCAACCCAAGGGTTTTTATTTACTTTTCTTTCGTTATTTTATACATGTATATATTTTCATAGTTTTTGTTTGTTTTAACAGGTTACTAATAAATTTTCCTATTTTTGAAAAAAAAATTTCAAGATCAGAGATCAATAAAGCTGGGCTGTGTCACAAAGGCACGGCCGTGCCTTATACTATGCACCACCCAGCTTATGGCCGTGTCCCATGGACACGACAGTGTCTCCAAAACAGAAGGCTGATTGGACCAAGTCGTGCCTCATAGGCACGGCCGTGTGGAATCCTCAGTGGTGCACCTTGCTCAACCAGTGTCTCCTAGACACGGGCATGCCTCAAGGACAGAAGCATGTCAGTCCCAGGTCGTACCTTATAGGCACGATCGTGCCTCTCATTCCATATATAGGGCACACGGCCGTGTCTACCCTAGCACACGGCCGTGCGCCCCCAAAAACCAGCCGCCTCTTCTTATTCCTTCTCTCTTTAATCTTTCAAGCTCCGTTCAAATCCTATTTCTTCACTTCTTTCACTTTTTCTACTCTTCTTCACCTTCTCCAACCTCAGATCTACCACAAAAACCCTTAGATTTGTTTCAATTATTGGGATCGGTGCGTTCGCTAGAGGGGGTGAATAGCGATTCTTCAAATTTCTCTGCGAAAATGTTAGCGGAAGCAAAATAAATATGAAAAATGAAGAAGAATCGCTAACCCGATTGTTTACTTGGTATCCATCTCTTACGAGGTGACTAATCCAAGAATCCACACACACAGATGATCTTTTCACTATGAAAACTCTCCTTTTCGAAGCGCGCTTCAAAGGTGAAGAAAATCCTCACAAACTGATCTCTTCCTTTCACAAGATTGATTAGTGAAGTAAGGAGGAAGAGTAGAGCATTACAAAGTCAAAGAATTGCTAGAGAAAAATGATGAAAAAGAAGTATATGTTCTTCGGTGTCGTTTGCTATTTTTATATTTTTTTCCGTACATCAGTCGATTGCTCCAAGGACCAATCGACTGATGGGCTTCAACGGCTCTTTAATATGCATTTAATCAGTCAGCTGTCGCCTTAACAGTCACCTAGCAGTCGACTGCACCATGAGCAGTCGACTGCTCTAGTCGACTGCTCCACTCGACTAATCTCTCTGTGAACTCTGTGTGTGCTTCTGAACAACCACCAGTCGACTACTCAAGCTGAAACTCCCCATTCAACTCATTTTTCAACCCTTAGCCTTAACGCAAACCTTCAAAAGTGTTCCACAAGCCTCGTGCCCTTCCTTGCACTAGCTTGAGACGTTTCCCTCAATTTTGTCGTGCTAAGTCTCCCTATGCTAAGAGACGCCGTGCCTCCGAGACTTCATCCTTTGCCAAGAGACCTCGCCTTTGGGACTTCATCCTTTGTCAAGTCTTCCAACCTAGACTTTCCTGTGGACTCAAACCACACAAGTTAGATCACCAACATTGCTTAACTTAAACTTATTTTAGTCAAACATTAAAATCTAAATCACTTGGGGCAAGATTGCACCAACAATCTCTCCCTTTTTGATGTTTGGCAAAAATTCGTTTAAGTTAGGTCTTTAAAATAGCATAAACTTTCTCATGTGATAATTGGTATGAATAGTCCTTAGACCTGAAGTCACTACGGTTCCCTACATAAGGAGTTATGTACTTTGGTATCGTCAAACATCACCCGTAACAGGGTGGACTATAAAGGTGATCACTGGGTATGTAACAAATTATGCGGAGGGATGTGAGTGATGTAGATGAGATCTATCCCTCCCATATAACGGGAGTGATATCTTATGACCTCTTGATAAAGTAGGACCACGAAATGCATGGACATTCTTAAATGAGTCAATATGAGATATTGAGTTCATTTACTTGAGTGAGTCTACTTAAAGATTAAGAAACATAAAGATTGATAAGAGGATGACACGATCTATGCCTCATTGATCAATCTAGATATCGAGGATAGAAGGACATGATCATACATTATAGTAGTCACCGTAATGTTATGTCAGATCTCGACATTCTTGTCACTTAGATAGCAATGATGCATTGCTAGATGTCACTCATTGTTTATGTTTCTAAAAGGGTTTAGAAACATTGCCAACGTTGCAA
>NW_027435119.1:0-2582 GCF_044706935.1 Curcuma longa
TGTTAGGATCGGTTGGTTCGCTAGAGGGGGGGGGGGTGAATAGCGTTTCTCGATTTTTCTTGTTCTTTCTCTGCACAGAGATTAGCGGAAGCAAAAATATAAAAGAGAAAGAAAGAGATCAACGCTAACCCGATTTGTTTACTTGGTCTCCACCTCCGCAGAGGTGACTAATCCAAGGATCCACACGCACGCACACACCCGATGCACTATGAATCTTCTCCTTCTCGAAAACCTCGAAGGCGGAGAAACCTTTACAACTCTTTAGATCTCCTCAAAATGATATGAAATAGTGTTTGTGAGGAGAGAAAGAAAGCAGAGAATGGAGAACAAACAAGTTCTCAGAAGAAGCACAAAGCAATAAAAGAATAGCGAAAAAGATGAGTTGTTCTCGTGCAGGCTTCTTTTATAATCTCTGCAACATCAGTCGACTGCTGGCAGGGCCAGTCGACTGATGCCTTCAATCGGCAACAAAATCTCGCATTAAAGCGCATTAAATGCTTGCCAATTTTCTGCAACGTTCAAATAGCAGTCGACTGTCCAAGACCAGTCGACTGGAAACAGTCGACTCACCATAACACCAGTCGACTGACCAGTCGACTCCTGTCTTCCTCTGGCTCGACTGATCTTTCTGTGTGCGTCTGATTTATGAGCAGTCGACTGCTGGCAGGGCCAGTCGACTGGTGAAGCTGAAAAATCCCATTTCAGCTTCTCTTGACCTAGACCTCGGCCTTCAAACACCTCCCACAGCCTCATGCCTCCCTGCACTAGCCTGAGATGCTTCCATCAGCTTTGTCATGTCAAGTCTTTGCCAAGACCACCCTTGGACTTTTCCTTGCCAAGACCACCCTTGGACTTTTCCTTGCCAAGACCACCCTTGGACTTTTCCTTGCCAAGACTACCACTTGGACTTTTCTTTGCCAAGACTACCCACTTGGACTTTTCCTTGCCAAGACTACCCACTTGGACTTTCTTTTGCCAAGACTACCCACTTGGACTTTTCTTTGCCAAGACTACGCTTGGACTTTCCTGCAAACTTGCATCACACATGTTAGATCACAAGTATTGGAACTCCACTGTAAGTCAAGAAAGATTATTTTCAATAATTATTAGTTTAAGTAAGAAACTAGCTAAGTCTGATGCCTTGGTTGAATCGCTCCAAGAGGAGTTAGTACTTCTCAAGGAGAAAGTCAACCCTGAGCCACCGACTCAGAACAATTCGGTTGAGGATTCGACTCGAGTTCAACTCGAGGAAGAAAATGCTCAACTGAAAGTTCAAGTCGGTGAACTCAGAAGATCGCTTGAACAATTCACCTCCGGGTCCAAGTATCTGGATATGATGCTTGGATCGCAGAAGGCTGGATACAACCGATCGGGCATCGGGTATGCGGCTAAAAATAGATCATTCATTGCACTTACACGTAGAAACCGAACACGAGTCCGAGCGTGGGTTCCGAAGTCCCGACTGGTTAACCCAGTCGGACCGAACCAATTTTTGATTCCCAAGGATCAGGTCCACTTGGTTCGACCAATCAAGGGACACGATCCCGGGGGAACCAAAACGCATTGCTTGATTTCTTGTATAACTTAGATTTATTTTTCTGCATTAGAAATTAGGCTAGTTTAAGGACCAACTACCTGATCAATTCTTGCCAACCTAGTACCAGGGTGGGGCGAGATGATAGTACGTCAGGAAAGCTAGATTAAGTGGTCAAGAAGGGTAAGGAGTACCTGACTTGATTCACTGAGTCGAACCGAACTGACCGAAGCTACCTCGCCACATCCTAGACTAGTTAGACCAAGGTTTATCAATAAATTGGTTAAGTCCATAATTTCCTGAATTGATTTTGTCTAGAAAGTGGTCGTTGCTCCGATAACCAAGAAGGCCTCTGTGCCTCGCCACGGCCTGGAAATCAATTCTTGAAATGTGTACTTAATTGATTGAAGGTTAAACCTGAATCTAACTCAAAATTGATCAAGTATAGATACCTTCTCACAATAAACAAAGATAAAATTGAAATCATCTCACAATTAACCCATAGGTTAACTGATTGACCACTTAGACTGGGTGAGATGAATAGGTAATAAACAGAAATAACCCAACAAATAACTTTAAAATTAATTAAACATTTTTTAAAAATTAAAATAACTTTAAAATTAATTAAAATAATTTTTTAAAATTAAAATAACTTTAAAATTAATTAAACAATTTTTTAAAATTAAAATAACTTTAAAATTAATTAAACAATTTTTTAAAATTAAAATAACTTTAAAATTAATTAAACAATTTTTTAAAATTAAAATAACTTTAAAATTAATTAAACAATTTTTTAAAATTAAAATAACTTTAAAATTAAAATCAAAATTAAATAACTTCAAAAATTAATTAAATAATTTTTAAAATTAAAATAACTTTAAAATTAATTAACAATTTTTCAAAATTAAAATAACTTTAAAATTAATTAAACAATTTTTTTAAAATTAAAATAACTTTAAAATTAATTAAACAATTTTTAAAAAAATTAAAATTAAATTAAAATTATTTTCAAAATTTAAAATAACTTTAAAATTATTTTAAAAATTTT
>NW_027435120.1:0-1546 GCF_044706935.1 Curcuma longa
TATTTTGAATAGTCGTCTATAAAATAGATGAAATATTCGAAACCACCTCTCGCCTGGATAGTCATAGGACCGCACAAATCAGAATGAACCAATTCCAACACTTCTTTGGCTCTATACCCCTTTTGCCTTAAAAGACCTGTTGGTCATTTTTCCTTCCAAGTAGGATTCGCAGGTTGGAAAATTTTCCACCACCAGTGAACCTAAAGGTCCATCAGCTATTAACCTTTGAATTCTACTTAAGTTAATATGACCTAACCTTAGATGCCAAAGATATGTTTGGTTCACTTGCGAAGGTTCTTTTCTCTTATTAAAATTAGAAGATGTGTTATTAATTTCCATTTATTGCATCGTGGGAGTTATTTGATTAAGAGTATAATTGTCAACCAACGTACCAGAATAGATATTAACCTTGTTTTTCTTGATAACAACTTTGTTACCAAAAGAAATGAAATATCCATCCTTAAATAATTTAGAAACTGAAATTAAATTCTTTCTAAAATATGGTACGTAAAGACAATTCCTCATAATCAAAGTTTTATTTTTCTCCTGCCTGGCTGCCTGATTCTGGTGTCCGAAGAGTTCTTCAAGATTGAGTCATAGGGAGTAGGTATGGCCTGTTGCTGATGTTGCAGTACATTTGACATAGAAGTCAAAATGTAACATCGTACCATCTCATCTACCTTAACCCAATTTCTATGTCTCTCTATCTCCTTTTCACTAGAATCTATATTAGGTTTTACCCATTAATTTTACTATCTTGTCAACTTAACTTTATGACAAGTAAAATAATTTCGACAGCACCTCCCCAGTATCTATGATAATTCCCTGGATATATAACATATATAAGGCCCACACGGCCAATCCATAACAGGCTATGGATTTATACAAGTAAAATAAAAGTAAATGTGACCCACACGGCCACTCAACACATCCTACTATATGTGAAATGCATCCGTAAAAGTATTAACGAATAAAACTCGTCAATTCGTAACAGAGATAATATGCAACGGAAACACAATATACCAAAGTCTCAAGCAGAGACAAAATCAGTAATCACATATATGATAAAAACAAAGTAATAAAACCAAAGTAGCAATATGATGCATAAACCCGAACTGTAAGTAAGCAAATCCACGACAATAGAAAACTACTACACCAATGTATAAGCAAACACAAGTCCACAATACAAAAATCACAAATAGTTGTGAGATGGCACGTCTGGTAGAATCTCCTAGGCATCAGCTCTAGACTCCTACCTGATATCTGGGAAGACAGAAAATCCCAGAGTCCAAATGGTGAGTATAAATATACTCAGTGGATAATCAGAAAGAAGTACATGCTCAATAAGGTAAAATCATAATAGAGCAGATATGGAAGAAGCATAACAATAAGTAACAGGAGAACAATGTAAGGTATCGTAACTCCTACAGGTATCATATAAGCAATGTCATATCTCAGGTACACGTAGTAATCCATGTTAGGATGTATACGGAAAAGACTTGTCTTTTGTATAAATATTTATGAAATAAGAAATCATGTTTTGGTC
>NW_027435121.1:0-1138 GCF_044706935.1 Curcuma longa
CTTGGCGGTTAGTCCAATCAGAAGCGCACCGTCTTACAGTCCAAGAAATACAAACAATATAAATAACTGAAAGTAAGATAGAAATAAAAAACTCAAACACTAGCCGTTCTGGAAGTCCTGAGCTCCGCGCACTCCTCTTGGATCTTCCCCGGTTCAAGCGTCTGGTCCCGTTCACGTTCGGCAGCGGTTCTTGTTGGAAGGCGGATGTTAGAATGATGATTTTCGGCTGCTGCTCGAAGGCTTCTTTTATAGCCCGCCTGAGTCGACTCAGATCCTTATCTGGGTCGACTCCAGATGATGTGGCAGATAAAGTTCTATCACCTGCGCCTGCTATCCTCTCTGAGTCGACTCATCTTGACTCCTGGGTCGACTCCAGCTTGTGTGGCGTCAGCGGCGATAGACTTTGACTCTGCGATCTGAGTCGACTCCTGAGTCGACTCAAAACCCGATCTGAGTTGACCCAGGTTTGACCAGAGTTGACTTTGGGCTTGACTTTGAGTTGACTTCACTTGCTTCACCTCTCCTCTTGCTTCCAGCTCCTGGTTCCTGCAAGACAAGCATACAAGCAAGCAAATACAACAACCTAAAGTCTTACCTAGTGGGTCGTCTAACTTCAAATTTCTACCGAAATCTTGGGTTAGCCTAACCCACTCCATTCTGGAGAATTCATGCCAACCAAGTCCTCCAAACTTGTTGGACTTGTGCTCGGCTCTGTCGTTGCCCCCCAGGACTTGAACGCAACTGATCCTCCTGATCAGTCCATTCTTCAACTGCAACTTGATCCTCCTGACCAAGTCCAGTTCTTCTGCAACTTGGTCCTCCTGACCAAGTCCATACTTCTGCCTGGTGCACGTTGACTCTGCCAAGACTTCCGCCTGATCCTCCAAATCAGGACTTCCCTTTGCCTAGCCTACAACTAGGACTTTCCCTTGCCCAGCTCCACTCACCAGGACTTCCCTTGCCCAATCTCCAGATCAGGACTTTCCTTGCCTAGTCTAACCGACCAGGCCTTCTCGCTCACTTCCACACATCCAAACATCAAGTCCTGTTTGGATCAACCCTTGGTCAAACTGACCAGACTTAGGTGTATTGTCAAACATCGAAACACTAGGCAAGATCTTAGTGTATCTTGCACCAA
>NW_027435122.1:0-6786 GCF_044706935.1 Curcuma longa
TGCAAACATTTAACCAAAGTGATTCACATTTCATATTATTGCAAAATAGATGTTTATACAAAAAGCTTAGGCTTATAGTATACATTCCAACACGCACTACAAGTTCTCCGAAGGACTTAAAATGAGTTTGAGAATTGGATTCTCAGAATGAGAGAAATAAAATCTAATTGGACTAGACAATGGACAAAATGATGGAACTCGTCTTTTGAAGATGAAATGAATGAAATTGATTTCGTTCAAATTAGAGGTCATTTGGTTATTGAACCAAATGATTCAGTTTTGAACCAAATTAAACCGACATGGTTTGGTTGATGATGGAAGATGTTTTAGCAAAACAAAAGAGATGAGGAGTTTTACCTTGTGAAGATGAAATGAACAAAACTGATTTGGGTCAAATAGGAGTTCGTTTGGTTAGTGAACCAAGCAATTTAATTTTGAATCTGATTTGCTATAGTAAACCTTAAATTAACCCGGTCCGGTTCGAATTGCTACAGTAATTGAACCTGGGTTAGGGTTTTCTGGTTTTCTTCTAACTCCACCCGACGCTGGCACTGTAGCTTCCCAAAAATAACCTCAATCGCGACAAAAATAGAGGAGCACACGGGATCACGTGGGGGTTCTTGTTCCTCACCGCGACGTGCCACCGCTTGTCGATCTATCTCGCTCGTCGGTCGCCGGAAAGGCATGAGATCGGAGCCCTAACCGTGCACGAGGGAAACCCTAGAAGCCTAATCCTTTCTTCTCATCTTGCGGCATCGCTCTGCTCTTGCCGGCCGAGCTTTTTTTTCACGATCCATTGCCAGCAGCGTCGCTGACTAAGGGAGAAGGAAGCTGGTTCTTGTTTCTTCCCGAGGTCGACTTCCCGAATCTCCACCACCACTGCTCCGATTGCCGCCGGATTGAAGCTCAAACTTCGTCGCCACCGTTGCCCTTTCATTCCAGTGCCACTGCCCTTTTCAATCCACCGTCGGATTAGGGCTTGCCGCGCCACCGTCGACCTCAGCCATGGCCGCTCATGTGGGAGAAGGGCAGCACCGAAGCAATAGTTGCTATCTTCCTGCCAGAGATTTGCTATGTCGATTTAGGGTTTCGGCTGTGAGAAGCACATTGGAGGTTGCCGGAGAAGAAAGGGTTGTGTTTTGTTTTCTTTCCAAAGTTTGTATCCATTACTGAAGCTACTGTAGCTACCGGTTGGGCAACGTTGTTTTGTTACCGATACACTCATGTAGGATTGCCACCAGCCTCCGATGAATTGTTCATCACGAACAGTTGTTGCCAGAAAACAAACACTGATGATAACTCTTACGAAGAGTTGTCTAATCGTGCTCGATAAAACTCAGTCGTTTGACGATTGTTTGTCAACTTTCTGGGAGCTTATAAAGTTTTCGGAGAGTGTTCCATCAACATCAAAAAGATTCTGATAATTTATCCTAAATTAGTGGTCAAAGGTTAATAACTGAAACTACATCGAAAATATGATTTTCGGTGATAGTTAGAAAGCCCCGAAATGATCGCGACAAACGTTGTTGCATGGTTTTCGAAATAAGGCTTCTCTCAATTCGATCGTCATCGATCATCGACTAGTACCAAAGACGATGACGTGACTTGTGGCTTCCGAAGCCGTCCAGACGGGAGCTTGACGTGGATCACCAGTAGAGGCGAGACTTCGACGAGGACCGCTCGATTGATGTCAACATAGCTCAACGTCATCATCTGTGAGGTATGCGTTTAGAATAATTTATTATTCTGTAAATTTTAAATTTCTGCCATGCCTTGTACTTGTTATTTCCTATTTACCATGCGTGTGTTGTGATAATAATTAAATTTAATTATTACTTTATTTCCGCTGCACACGTTTCTAAAATGTGTAAACTCACGCATTGCACCGGGACGATCCCAATACTGTTCACATGTGCAAAAAGGGGTCGAGCTAAAGACCTTAAATAAGCACTTTTTGGGAGGCAACCCAAGGGTTTTTGTATTTTCTTTTTCTTTATTTTTTTAATTATTTTGCAAGTTAGTGATAAACTTTTCTATTCTTTGTTGGAAATTCTGGAACCGCACCTCAAATAAGGCTAGGTCGTGTTTACCAGGCACGGTCGTGCCTCCTTCACAGAACAACACCATGTCGAGGCCGTGCCTCCTGGCATGACCGTGTCTCCTCTTGCACAGAATAATTCCTGAGGTCGTGTCTCTTAGACAAGGTTGTGTCTGCTTCACAGTGCCACGCCTGCTCGAAGTCGTGCCAACTTGGCACAGGCGTGTCTCTTTTGTAGATTGTCATCTTCAACAAGCCGTGCCACTTAGGCATGGGCGTGTCTCGCCCATAGAAAGCCGCCTTTTGCAGGCCATGCCTCGTATGCAATAAAATGGCACACGGCAGTGCGAGCCCTAAAACACGCCCGTGCACCCCCAAATTTCCCAACCACTATTCAACTTCTCCTCCCAATCTCACTTCCAATCACTCCTAAATCCGCTCATCCTTCATCCTTCACTTTTTCTCCGCTTCTTCATCATCCTTCCAACAAGATCCACTCACAAATCCTAATTTTCTTTCCCTAGCTACCTCTTTTTTCTTCTCTTTACTTCTTCCCTCAGATCAGGCAACATGATGAAACGTATCTGTAGATTTCTAGGAGCAAGTGGAGGAGACGAGCCCGAAAGACGAAAAGGAAAGGAGCCGGCAAAGGAGAAGGCTCCAACAAAAGATAAGAGCAAAACTCGAGACAAGGGGAAGAGAAAAGCCATCGATGAAGGTACTAACAATATTCATGGTATTATTTTTTGAAACGATGATCAAAAAGCTAGATATAATTATCTTTCCTCTAGAAAGTTAATTTATTCTCGTTATATTGATGATTACACTAGCATTGTTAGGGATTAAGGACGATATAAAATGGATGTTGGATAATATAGGCTAGATTGATCTTATAAATATTAAGTGATGTAACTCCGCAAGTACACGGAATATCGTTAAGTAATAAAAGATATCGAACCACAGGGACCGAGAAATCTATCACTAAACAATCACAAGAAGAGTGGAGAGATCATGTAATTTGGTTGAGATTGGGGAAAGTGAGAGTGTAGTTGAGTACATAAACCTCAATCGAAGTAAAATCAACTAGTGACAGGATTTGGAAAAACGATCCTAGGACTTCGGATTCCTCGAGATTATGTTTGATTGACTATGGACTTCTTACCATTCCTCAATATCTATACATTTGCAGAGACTCTAATCAAAATATCCAATTAGACCTCGTCAGGTTTCCTCAGAATAAATCACTAATCCTCTAACGTTACGATTATTAGTTTGAGATGACCCCAGATAGCCTTGTTATAGCTCTCCCGTTGTCATCGGGCACTCCAGCATACTACTAGTGTCCTACCCCCTATCACCGGGCATCTAATTAAGGATCTCTCCCTAACAATCAATAACTGTTAGCTATCTCTCACAAAGATTTATTGCAATTTAAGAATTTTCTTGGAAAGTCCGGTTAAAGGTTCACCTTCTGTCACAAGGCACCCCGGTCATACGATCCTAAGATTTTCTTAAACCATAATTTATCCTTATCCTCATATATTTGCATCATTCATAATCATATCATCCAATAAGCACAAAACACAACATCCATAAAGCAAAATGCACAAATAAATCATAGAACATGGTAAATACAAATCTATAGTATCAATCATCCATAATACACCTCGATTTCTCCTACATCTTAGAATCTAAGGTTCTACTCCATGACGGAGGGGATACAACACGAAGAAGAGATGAAGAAATACATTTTAGATCCTAGAAAAAGAAAATAAAACTTATCAATATGTGTCTTCTTCTTCACCTTGCAAACTCCTCATCGACGGTGGAATGGATGCGGCGAAGTAGCTCCAAAAGGACGGATGAATCATCGATTACTGCTTCGAATGGCGTTTTCGGTGGCTCCTCTTGACTCCCAAGGTCTCTCCTCTATTTTAGGGCAATTTAGGGGAGTATTTATATGCCCCCACTATTCACCCTTTGCCACACGGTCGTGTTTAGCCACACGGCCAAGAGCACACAGCTGGCACTGCCCTATCACACGGCCGTGCCTGGTAGGCACGGCCAGGGGCTGGTGGCCCCAGGAAAATTGGGCATGGCCGTGCCTATGAGGCACGGCCATGCCATGTTGCAGCGTAGAGGCAGGCACGACCGTGCCAGAGGGCACGGCCATAAGTAGTTGGCTCTTTGTTGGTGCAGCACGGGTAAAGGCAAGCCGTGCCTGGAGGGCACGGTCGTGGGCTGGTGCTTCTCTGTTGGCTTGCAGAATGAAGGCACGACCGTGCCTGGTGGGCACGGCCATGTGAAGGTGCTTCTCTGTGTAGGCATGGGTAGAGGCACGACCGTGCCTGGTGGGCACGGTCGTGGGAAGATGCTGCTCTGTGGCTGAGGCATGGCCATGCCCTGGGGGGCACGACCCCTTGGGGCTCTTTGTTGGTGCAGCACGGGTAAAGGCAAGCCGTTTGATGTGCGTAGGATGTATACCTGTTTTCATGCTTTATTTGCACATCTTTCTGAGCTTATTGCTTTATTCTTATGTATGTTGCATCCCTTATTCATGCATTTAGGCATATATTCTACATTTCCTAGTTCGGAGATCTGCTCGTGCTTTTACATGTTTCAGGGTGGAAAATGGAGCGAAAACGGCAAAACGGAGTATTATTGAAGATCAGGCAAGACAGGGCCGTGCCTCATAGGCACGGCCATGTCTATTCAACTTCTGGCCGTGTTTCAATGGGCACGGGCGTGTGCCAAAATCCCCTCAGCAGCAGCCAGAGGCCGTGCCTCAAAAGCACACCCGTGCTTCAAAACAGAATCAAGCCAGTTCATGGCCGTGCCTCCAAAGCACGGCCGTGTCTTCACCTTGGAGCCAGCCTCTGCTGAAGGCCGTGCCTCACAGGCACGGCCGTGTGCAAGAACAGAAGAGCCCAAGCAGCAGGCCGTGCCTCAGAAGCACGGCCGTGTCCAGCCATTCAGCTCCAGCCAGTGTGTGGCCGTGCCTCCCAGGCACGGCCGTGCCATCAAACAGAAGGAGGACAAGTCTGTGCCGTGCCTAAGAGGCACGGCCGTGCCCCAGACCCGAGACTTCACAGCTTCAGGCCGTGCCCCCAAGGCACGGCCGTGCCTTCCCTTGTGCCCGAAGCCAACACAAGGCCGTGCCTTCCAGGCACGGCCGTGTGCACGGGGGCGTGCTGCTTCCGAACCCTGCACTATAAATAGGTCTCTAATGAGACCTAGGAAAGGGGGGGAGACTTTGGAGAGCCACCGGAGTTGTTCTAGAGCCGCCGACGCCTATTTCGGAGAGAGATTCGACGATCCATCACCGATCCGACTGCTCCAGACCATTTCCATCTCATCTACGCAGAGATTTCACTCCGAGGAAGAAGATAAGTCTAGTTTCCTGCATTTCTTTGTTTACCTTTGGGAACAAGATGTATTCTCTCTTTCCTTTGGATTGTATTCTCCACACTATGGAGTAGATTTCCCTAGATTCTAGGATGTAGGATAAATCAGATGTAATGGATGATTGTATTTGGATTTGATTAATCTACCGTTTTCTATGAAATACTGTGCATTGCTTTGTGGATTTATGCTTGTACTTGATGATAAATTGTGTGTGTGTGAATCCATGAGGGTAGGGATTTACTATGAATTGGGGAATCATTAGGCCGTATACCGGGGCGCTCTGTAAAAGGGGCAGACCTTGAACCGGGCGAGATTCCGAGGGGTTTTCTAATACATAGTTGAATTCCTATGAGGGATAGTTAGCGGTCATTCGTTATTGGGGAGAGATCTGTAAAAGGATATCCAGTGACAGTGGATAGGGTTCTTTTAGTATTTCCGGGGCGCCTGAGTGACACGGGCAGACCTTGAACCGGGCTTCTAGAACCGTTTCAAACCAATAACGAGTGACGTAAGAACACCAATGATTTAATTCGAGGATACCTGACGAGGTTGAATTGGATAATTTGGTTGACATTCCTACAATTGAACAGTTATTGAGGAAAGGTAGAGGATCCAAGTCAATTAATCCATTCTCTGAGGAGTCCGAAATCCTAGGATCGCTTCACCCATCAGTGTCACAGTCGATCCCTTTCTCCGACTTCTAGGATAAAGCACTTTAAAACACTCCCATCTCCCCCACACAACTCATGATCTATATTCTCTCCACCTTTTTGTGCTAGATTTAGTAAGTAGTTCCACGGTCCCTGTGGATTCGATCTTTTTATTACTTGGCGACATTCCGTGCACTTGCGGAAGCCCATCAGGAGATATTTAAGTGCTGCATGATCAGAAAATACAATGACGTGAGAACACAGTAAATAGGATCTAAATCTATCCAAAGCAAAAACAATAGAAAGAAGCTCCTTTTCTGTAGTGGTGTAGTTGGCCTGTGCAGCATCCAATGTTTTTGAAGCATAGCAAATCACATGTGAAGCTCCTCCTACCCTTTGTGCCAGTACAGCTCCTACAGCAAAATTTGAAGCGTCACACATTAGTTCAAAAGGCAAAGTCCAATCAGGAGGAATAATAATAGGAGCTGAGATAAGGGCCTCCCTTAATTTTTGAAAAGCTTCCTTGCATTTTTCATCAAAACAAAACTCCACATCCTTCTGCAAAAGTCTAGAAAGTGGAAGAGCAATCTGACTGAAATCTCTAATAAATCTCCTGTAAAATCCTGCATGTCCAAGAAAAGAGCGAACATCCCGTACGCATACGGGGTAAGATAAAGACGATATAGCACTAAC
>NW_027435123.1:0-1629 GCF_044706935.1 Curcuma longa
AATAGGATCGACTTTCCGAAAATTCGAATAAAAATTCAAGACTTCTGCTTAGAATTTTATTCCTTCAGAAAGATTTCATAAAAGAAAGATTTCACAAAAGAAACTAGCTCACAAACTTTCACAAAGACTCAAACTTCAGAATAGATCACTTGGTAGTGCTCAAGTGTGTCTAAACTGATTATACAAGCACACTTATATAGGCGAGTAAGGATTGTGATATGAACGAAGCGGGTGCTCATTGGGCCCCATCGTCCTTCATCCTTATCACTCCTTGTCTGCCATTTACATTCCTTCATTACTAAGGAATAACAGCTGTAAGCACTTTGAGTGGCTCCCCGGGGCTCAACTCTTAGTGCCAGCGAATAAAGCAAATAATAATTCATAAAGCAAGCATAAGGTACAATAATTCACATAAAGAAAACACAGAGGACGATTTGATTCGATTTGATTCCCTGCTTTACCAGCTATTCGTCCTTGAGGGCTCCATCACGCTTCACGGGCGAATCTGCTTTATCTCCATGCATATCCTTTTCATGCGTTCCACCAAGTTCCAGAGATCTCTTCGATTTTGCTTTAACTCTGGTAAATTCTTCTTCCAGTAATTTTGATCAAGTTGAGGTACCTGGGCACTTTGGGGAATGAGATTTCGCCTTCCTCCTTCAGCGTTTGCTCTATGGGAAATCAACTTCCTTCATTTGCAGGATTAATTCCATCTCATTCATGCTGTCCATACTTCCTTCTCGCCATCTCGTTCCTTTTATCATGCTCCTCCTTGTACAATATCTGTTTAGAAGTTTCACAAATTAAATCTTCATACCTTGATAAAAGAGCATATCTTGTGGATGCGGCTTCTTCCTCTTGTTGTGTGATTGATGAACAACCTTCTTCTGTAAGAACTGCCACTACTACGGGTCCAGCTACAAGTCTTGACAAAGTATCTGCAAACAAATTTAGTTTGCCATCTATATGTTCAAAATTTACCTTTACCCCAGTCCCGGTAATGAAATCAGTGAAAGCCAGCCATCTAACCCTTGAGGGTTTATTTCTTGCTGTTTTATTATGAAAGGAAATTATTGCCTGACAATCTGTCCTTAGCGTAATCTCCTCTTTGTCAAGAAAATGAATCTTTAAGGCTGTCATTGTTTCCATTGCTGCATATATCTCAGCATCTATCACTGATTTTACTGTGGGGAATTTTCCATGTGCATAAGCACATATTTTCTCAGAACTTCTGGGATCATGCTTCTTGTTCTTCCATTTACAAATTCCACCCCATCCGGTCATTGATCCGTCAGTTTCAAGTACTATATAAGCATCCTCTGGTGGTATCTCCAGATCAGGAAGGCCTTTTACTTGCTCTTTAATTTGTCTAATCAATTCCCAGTCCGATCCCTTCATTCTTTTATCACCATGTACTGAAGTCTTTTCATAAAGAGGACCCAATTTAGAACTCAAGTTAGGTATATAAGTTCTTGCATAATTTAGGATCCCTAACCATGATCTAAGACCTTTCTTTTCCTTAAGTTGGTCATCCTTCACCTCAGTAATCTTCTTAATAATATGGGGTTGAAGCCTAAGCTTACCTTCCCCAATTTCAGCCCCTAAAAACTCAATTCTGGGTACTGCTAG
>NW_027435124.1:0-3619 GCF_044706935.1 Curcuma longa
AAGCATGAAAACAGGTATACATCCTACGCACATCATATGTTCCGTAAAAGCTTATACTGGATGCTTAGGAGAAGAAACTAGATAGTGTTTACAACATGTAATGCAATGTTAAAGAATCATGAGAAGGGGAGTATGGTTTAATGTGAGTCACAGTTAATCAGATGTAACTACTATAGCCTGCCTATTCTTCTTCTAGTGCATGTAATTAGGCCAAACAAGGTTTATTGCTTTAGTTTGACTTTATTGAATCCAACCACTACAAAACCACCATCTATTCATTCCTTACTTTTAGTATATCTACCCAGAAAAGAGAACTTTTGAAGTTCAGAACTGACCTTAATGGAATTACTAAGTATCCTGAATGTTTCAGCTTACCTATTTGCAAATAATTCTATCTCATTTCATATTTAGGCACATTTTAACTAGTTGATGTATGTATTTAATAGATGAAAATTTCAAGATGCCACAAAGTCCTATTGGTGGTTCAACTAGCAGAGAACTAGACCTTGTCAACGTCTCACCTATTGGCCTCCCATCGAGAATGATGACCATAAGTGATGACAACTAAACTTTCTATCTTCTTAATTTCATAGGCAACAACCACAAGCTAAAATTCTTTACCCCATTATACCTAACACTTTATACTATTGAGTAATAATATTCAGGATTTCAACCTGTACGTGCCACCCAAGGGTGTCTATATTGATAATCCATAAGATCGAAGGGTTGAAATCCTCGATGGGAAGAGTGGTGCCTCATGCAACCCATGATCAACCCTTTGAGCAGTCGAGGCATGCCGATATGTACGACCACGACCTCGACTACTACCATCATCCGTGCTACGGATGTAGCTACGGGCACGGCTACTGCCCCAACCACGATCA
Organism: Curcuma longa; assembly: GCF_044706935.1. Taxonomy (NCBI): domain Eukaryota; kingdom Viridiplantae; phylum Streptophyta; class Magnoliopsida; order Zingiberales; family Zingiberaceae; genus Curcuma; species Curcuma longa. The sequence goes on from NW_027435124.1 coordinate 885, forward strand.
CGGGTAAGTTCGCCTCGTGGCATCGCGTTTAAAAAAATCAAATAAAAGTTTCAACAATCACCTTATTTAAGATATTTAGATAAATAAAGGACTGCTAAATCCTATAGCTCAGAGACACAACTTGACTTGTAGAAAATAAAATCCCAAAATAAATTTGAAACCCAAAGAAATCGCGAACTTAGCTCTGATACCATTAAAATTGGTAGACTAAGAATGCAAAGACTAATCCCGAAAGATCTAACTGCTCTGATACCATTAAAATTGTCACGACCCGGAGGTGTCGTTCCCGTACATCGGGAGGTACCTCACTCGGTGACGAGATAATAAAGAACCCCAACTGAAAATCAACACGTCAAGTCTCTGAGCAACTCTAAAACAACTGAACCAGGGTAGTATTAACTCTGTGCCTGCAAAACTAGAAGCCAAAAATGTAGATAGTTAGCCAAAGGCTAAGAGGGTAATCAGAAAGGATGTGCATGAATATAATCTTAATTAAGAAGCAAAGGAATTAGAGGTGATCATAAATTCATATTGTCACTTTCAGTTCTTATACAGTTCCCCAATGATACATAGTATATTATCTGTATATATATATATATATATAGATATATATATCTCTTTATCATTCTATTCATTTATTGTTATCTGAAAATCAAGTAATATTACTGTTATTTATCATCACCAACAATCTCAATCTGATCAATTAATATGGACAGTATCAACATTTATGTATTTAATTAAAAGTGCATATCACGAGCCGATAATATCAGAGTGTAGTAATAACTCATATGTATATAGGCTAGTAGCCTCCTCAGAATATACTGTCGCATACGTTATCAAACGTACGGGCTTTCTCTCTAGCCCTCACCGGTGGAAGACAAAGTAAACACTGACCGTGGCCTCTGCTCTACCACAATAATATGTGATCGGTCAGTGCTCTGGACCGAGGGCTACATCACGCCACCACTCCTCAGGTGTACGGTCCAGTACTCTGGTAAAACTCTGGTATAAAGCTAGGCTCTTAATTAACACCTCTTAATCTTTATTATTTTCTCTTATCTCATTTCTGGTTATATCTCTTTTTCATCGATTATTATCAGTATTATATTCTCAGTAGGTGTATTCAGCATTTGGTCTAAACGACCACTCAAATTAAATTATCTCTTATTTACTCATGTAGGTATCACAATCATGTTTACAAATAAAGGTGAGTATCAACAGATAAAAGCTAAGTATCAATAGACTAAGGTATGAACAGCAAGAACTAAAATAGAGCAAGCAATGTAAAGATAGTTATCAACAGACAGAGCAGGTCAGAGTATCTATTAAAATTTGAAAACACCCTTTCCCATTTAATTACCCCCAGATGGAACCCATGTGTGAACAGGAAGTAAATCCATTATTTTTTTTACCCTTTTATGATTTAATTTATTTAACCCTGTTTCAGTATTTTAATTATCACTTTAATTCCCTTTTTGAAAATAGGTGTACAGTTATGCATAATCCATTTTATTCTATTTATTCATGCACAAAGGTATATAGAGTCAAAGGACAGAAGGTACCCACTTTTGTATCTATCAAACTTCGAGTATCAGCAGATCAACGTGCTCCACTCGAATCAGTATCTACACATAATATTAAATAATTCAAATAATTAAAATATTATCTCATAAAAATAATAACACACAAATCTAAACATTCGAACAACCCTAAGTCAAATATTCGCTTCCTCGTAATATTTTACATCTCGAATACCTCCATCCCCTTACTCTTCTCTCCGTAACCATCCTGATTAAAAGATTTATATCTTCTAAGGGCTAGGGTTGTTGGCTAGAGAGAGAGAGGGACGGGTTGGATTTCATAGATATAGATAAAGGAAAAGGGAAGTGTTGTCGTTTCCTAAACTCAATCAATACCAAATTAAAATCCTAACCTATCAAAACCAGCCAACCCAAAAAGGATGCGGAAAGGGAAGGTAAAGCAGAGATCGAGAACCTTACAGCTGGGATCGCGAGCGCGGCAGTGACATCACAGGCGATTGGTGGGTGACGTTGCTTGGACGCGGTAGGCGGTGAGCAGGGCGCGACGACGGTGATCGCGACGCGTGGTAGGAGCGACGTCGGCAACAGCATCGCGGCACAGAGCAAAAGGGGGTGGTCGCGTGGTCGGCACTCCGTGATTTCGGCGTCGAGCGGCTGAAGGTGCTGCTGTTCACGGAGAAGAAGAAGACAGGACAGAGGAAGAAGAAGGAAGAGGAACAAGAAGAAGAGGAAACGGCGCGACGGCAAGCAGCGGCGTCGTGGCGCTTGGGAGGAGGGCGGTGGTCGCGAGGGCTAGGGAAGGCGGCGCTCGTGAGGTGGCTAGGGTTTGGCTTCTTAAATCGCGCCCATCCCGATTTTGTCGCGAGGAAGGCGGAAGCCACGTTCCTCGCGACTCCGTCGTGTTTTTTTTTTTTTTACGGATTCTAACATCTCACTTTGCTACCAGGATTCATAAACTCTAGTACTTATCCTGGAGGTGTCAGGTTCGAATCCTGGGAGAGGCAAAAATCCACTGGCCAGGGGTGGAAAGTCCTAGTGAGTGAGTGGCCGAGGGTCGTCGATTGACGACATAGGGGTCGCCAAGGGGGCCGCTAGTTGGGCCGCCCAAGGGACCGCCGATTGGGCCGCCAATTGGGCCGCTAGTTGGGCCGCCCAAGGGGCCGAGGGGCCGGGTCGTTACATTCACCATGTATG
>NW_027435125.1:0-3281 GCF_044706935.1 Curcuma longa
CGAGGTCATCCAAAAGGTTCTGTAAATAATTTAATTTTCTGCAGCTTTCATTTTACTAGAACAAGTTATAGTATACGGAGATAATAATTTTAGAAATCCAAAGGATCACTTAAGGATCAATTGATCTAGTCTTTTTTGTAGACTTTGTCAATTGATCCAAGGCGGGATAAATTTTTGTTCTGTGGGGTTCTATGCTCTTCGGAGCGGATAGAATCCGGAATCGCAGGACGGAGATCCAGATCGCCAACAGATGACATGGTGTATGCCTCATTGATCAATCTAGATATCGAGGATAGAAGAACATGGTCATACATTATCATAGTCACGGAGGTTATGTCAGATCTCGACATTCTTATCACTTGGGTAGCAATGATGCATTGCTAGATGCCGCTCATTACTTATATTTCTAAGATGAGTTTTAGAAACATTGCCAACGTTACAAGAACCTATTGGGTCACACACAAATAACACTCTATTTGGAGATGGATTCATTTTAGTTTGACTAAAAGAATAATTAAGCTCATTGGATGACCTAAACTTGAGTTAGACTCAAGTTGGTTGAATTTGAGTTAGACTCAAATTAAACCAAGATGAATTTTGATTCATCATACATGATTAATATGAATTAATCATGCAATAAAGAAGAGGAAGTTACATGCATGAAAGTTATCATGCATGAGTTGAATTTGAGTTAAACTCAAATTGAATTAAATTGGATTTGATTCATCATGCATGATTAATATGAATTAATCATGCGATGAAGAGAAGGAGGTTACATGCATGAGAGTTATCATGCATGATTAATAGGATTAATCATGTATTGATAAGGAATACCAAAAGCCTTTACTCTTGGTATTCATGGCATGAGTATAAAAGAGTTTTCTCTTGCAAAACTCTTTTGTTGTTCATTTTTATCCCTTCTTCCCTCACTTGCATGAAATTGCTCTTCCCTCTCTTGGCCAAAATCCACAAAGGTTGCTAGCACAACCACCTTTCTCCAAAAGTGAGTGTTCGTGTGGATACGTATAGAGGCACGGATACTTGAACGTGCTAGAGATCTGACGACCTTTGGACGAGTGGGATAAGTGAAAGGCACGTATCAAAGGTAAAATCTATTAGATAGAAGTTTTTGTAGTTTTTAACTTGTACGAATCTTTCGCTTGGATCGCTCGAGGGATCCTAGTTTCCGCTACGATTTTATTTTTACCGCACAGGATTCCCAACACCTAGTTTGCCACCTCCACAATAAGTAGAGTTTGCCATTGAGTTGGTACCTGGTACAACTTCAATATCGAAAGCTCCATATCGAATGGCACCAAAAGAACGCAGGAACTCAAGGTCCAACTTCAAGAGTTACTTGACAAGGGTTTCATTTGTCCTAGTGTTTCTCCTTTGGGAGCTCCAGTTCTAGTTGTTAGGAAGAAAGATGGTTCATTGAGGCTCTACATTGATTATAGGCAGTTAAACTCTGTAACTATGAACAACAAGTATCCTCTACCTAGGATAGATCATTTATTTGATCAACTTAAGGGTACTTGCGTGTACTCAAAGATTGATCTGAGATTAGGCTATCACCAGTTATGTGTTAGAGATACTGATATTCAGAAGACTGCCTTCCATACTTGATACGGACATTATGAGTTTTTGGTAATGTCATTTGGGCTTACCAATGCTCCTGTAGCATTTATGGATTTGATGAACCGGATATTCTTGGAATATTTAGACCGCTTTGTAATTTGCCTTTATTGATGATATTTTGGTATATTCTCGGTTAGAGGAGCATAAACAATACCTCAGAATGGTTTTAGAAACATTACGGAATGAACGCCTATAAGTAAAGTTCAGTAAATGTGCTTTTTGACTTACTTTTGTGGGATTTCTAGGGCATGTAATCTCTAGCAAAGGGATTTCAGTAGACCCCTAGAAGATTGAAGCGGTTGTCAAATGGGAATCACCAAAATCAATGTAGGAGATTCGCCGCTTTCTCGGATTAGCTGGGTATATATTTTTCCTAAGTAGAGAATATCAAAACAAACATGTCTGCAAAATTTTAGATTTTTCTGAATTTTGTGGAATTTTTGTCGCATTTCTGAAGTTCGTATCAGAATATGCATGGGCTGATTTTCAGACCATCAGTCGACTGACACAGAATATCAGTCGACTGGTGCAACTCGGCAAACAGTACTAAAGTATCAGTCGACTGCCAGTCGACTGGTGCACTCGACTGATCTTTCTGTGAGTTTTCACAAAAGCATCAGTCGACTGCCAGTCGACTGGTGCACTCGACTGATCTTTCTGTGAGTTTTCACAAAAGCATCAGTCGACTGCCAGTCGACTGGTGCACTCGACTGATCTTTCTGTGAGTTTTTCACAAAGGGCATCAGTCGACTGCTAATGGCTCAGTCGACTGATAACAGTCGACTGGCAATCCATCAGTCGACTGACGCCGCGATTTCTATATAAGCAATCATAAACGGCGGTCGACTGCTAACCCTAGGGTTGCGTCGTCCCGCCGGTGATTTCGCCTCTCCAGCCGTCCTCCAGCCTTCTAGAGCCCTAGAACTTCCTCATTTCTCCTTCACTACAACTTCTACTTCCTTTTCAACCAAAACCTAGGGTTTCTGAAGTCAAAATGGCAGACCAACAAAGTGGAAGAAGGTAAACCCTTGAAAAACGACTTCTCCTTGATTCTATTCGTGTCATAAACTAATATTTGGCCTAACTTGCTTCTGTTTTCATGTACTTGCATCATATATTGCATCACATTTAGAGTTAAGCATGTAGCATCCAAACGCCCTAGGACTACAATTCCTCAACAAACTCAAGTTGCACCTCAATATCCAAATCCTGCCTACTTTGAAAACACTCCTGAACCTAGATTTTACTCCTCGGCAGCCAAAAATCTATTTGAAACAACTGACTTTCATCTAATGGATGTTAGGTTTCTAAACAAATCCTTCTTTCAATCTTATGCACCTGGCTTGTTCGAACTCATCACGTATTATCAGTTGGATGCTCTTGTTTACTGCAATTGCAATGTTAATCTTGACCTTTGCAAGGAATTCTTTGTAAACCTTCGTCCCATAGATGCCAATGCAAACAATTATAAAACCACTGTTGCAGGAAGATCACTTGATTTTAACCCAGAAGTCTTAAGATCTTTTCTACGACTTCGCGAATCGACAAACCCCTTTGTCTGTTTTCCTGATGTTCCAGGTCCTATCACTGGAACCTTCTCCCACATCACAATCAATCAAATCCATGAGCATTATTTTGGTATT
>NW_027435126.1:0-1591 GCF_044706935.1 Curcuma longa
ACAACCACAAACCCAAAACCCAAAATACAAATAAGGTCACGGAACAACCAACAACAATGACACAACCAAAATACATCAAATGCAAAACAAAACAACCAAAACAAACAGAAGATCATGATCAGAATATTATGGTTAGCATAATATAAAAATAAAAATGAGATTAAGGAGAAGGGAGTCTTACTTTGGTGCCATGGGAAGTTCGGAGATGGTGAGCAGAGACACAGGGGAGGAAGATCGAACGCAACACACCAAAAACACGGAGGAAGAACGCACGGAGGAAGATGCAGGAAAACTCACAGGGAACTCACCGGGAAGAAGAGAAGCGAGAAGGGGTTTTAGGTTTTGATAGTCGGCGATTGAGGGTTTCTTAAAAACTGGGTTGGTGAATCGATCACCAACCCAAGTTAATGCACATTAATCGATCAACTGATCGATTAGAACCTTCGCATAATCGATTAACTAATCGATTAAAAATCTGTTTGAATTTTGAAACGGCTAGCGATAGGTAATCGATCAGCCGATCGATCACACTCAGGTGTAATCGATCAGGCGATCGATTAAATTAGGTTCTGTGAAATCCGCGCTCGACATTTAATCGATCAACGGATCGATTACCGTCATGGGTAATCGACCACTCAGTCGATCCAGGAATTCGATTGTGGATTTCGGCAGTCGACTTTTAATCGATCAATGGATCGATTAGGTGTAACCTTAATCGATCCAGTAGTCGATTACATTTGGGTTTGGGAAACCGACACTTGTCAATTAATCGATCAATGGATCGATTAAAAGGGATGGTAATCGATCATCAGATCGATTAAATGGGTTTCTGTTCGATTTAGATCGATTTGTTAATCGATCAACTGATCGATTATGAGTCTGATACTCGAATCGTATCAGTTTCTGAAATAAGTTGAGTTTCTGATAACGATCAGAAACGGAAACCTAAACCTATCCTAACCATCTAAAACCATAAACACAACCTATTCCAAGTTCAGTGTGTCAAGCCAAGTTTCAGTGTGCCAAAATGTAGGTTTGTGCCAAGTTTGTGCCAATTTGAGTATCGGTTCAGTGCCAAAATGCCTGAACAGTTTTGAAAACCTGAAACTCTGAAATTTCTGAAACCTTATTCCTTAATTGTGCCAAGTTGGTTCGTGCCAAGTTTCAGAGTAATTACTAGAGACGTATCAGAAACCTATCAATGCTATCAGAAACTCAATGAATTCATCAAACCTATCTTAATTTGTGTGTGCCACGTATGTGCTAATCACCAGAAACTCTAAACCTAAAACTATCAGAAACCAACCAAATAAGCTTAGTATCAGGCATCAGGCATTGCATCAGTGTCAAGTGCATTTCTGAAATTTCTGACACCTATCAATGCATTTGGCACATTGCGTGCCAAGTGCCAAAACCCAAAGTGTGTGTCAAGGTTTAGTATAAGGCATTAGTCTAAGTGCAGTTCCCAAGTCTTATGCCAAGTTTCAATATCTCATACTGTGCCTAGGATGTGTATCAGTGCCAAGTACCTGAAACCTGATTTGTTCTAAAACATCAGTGTGCTAAGTTATAAAACCTAATCCATCATGAG
>NW_027435127.1:0-9247 GCF_044706935.1 Curcuma longa
ATTACACTTATTTATTTGACACTAATACAAGTAAGTATAAATAGAAATATGATACAATGAGTCCATACAACAATCATCATATGGCACCCACAAAAATGTCTTTATAAATAGAAATATGATACAATGAGTCCATACAACAATCATCATATGATTGGCTCTAAGGCTCTCACTAACAAAAATAAGTTTGGAGATGCGGACGGAGCATAAATGATGTCGAATGGGGCCGAAAGAGGGTCATATGGGTTTTATCCGGTACCGAATAAAGGTCTCTGAAAGAGCTTCAAAACGCATCCGACCATGTCTCGTTCTGATTCCAGAGCCAAAAGTAATGATCAGTTGAAGTTCGACTTCTCAGTGTTGCCGGGCTACATCAGTAAATAATAAAAAATAAGTTCAGAGTTGCGGATGAATCAGTAAACAATATCAGATGCCACCAAAATAGGTCGGTACGGGTTTACCCAGTACCGAATAAATGTCTCTAAAAGAGCTTCTAAATGCATCCGACCGTACCTCGTTCTGATTCCCGAGTCAAAAGTTATGATCCGTTGAAGTTTGACTCCTCATGTGTTGCCCCTGCATTAGTAAATAGTAAAAAATAAGTTCAGAGATGCGGGCAGAGCACTAAACTGTTGGGATGTATACTATAAGCCTAGCTTTTGTATGAACATCTATCTTGAAATAATATGAAATGAGAAACACCTTGGTCAGAATGTTTGCATTTCTTATGTAATGCAGTTGTCCACTTAATTTATATTGTAGATAACATGGTGTGTGGTGTCACACACAGAAGATCATGTTATCAGTTCCTTATAAATTATAAATAGTAGCTCACAACCAAAATGGATAGGGACAAACCATTGGAGTGGTTGTAGTGTAATTGGTATTAGTTTATCTTGACTATTAAATTACACTAGTACACTTTGTGTGTATTGAGCAGGACCGTTTGAGGTCGTTCGATTTATACTGACTATATAATCGAACTAGACCTCAGTTATCATGGATGTGCATGCTCTTAATCCCGATATAATAACAAGCACATATACTTAGTATGTATTTCTTTGATTCATCAAAGGGTGAGATTTATCTCGTTAAATCAAGAGGCCCGATGAGTTGGGAGATAATGCTATGTATATGGTGTGTTGTTGATTATAGAAGGAAACTGTGTCCTATAATCTAGGCTGATGATGTCCCCTTGAGGAGCTCATAAGGATTATCATGTAAACCCTGCAGGTGGACTTAGTTCCGCATGATAATAAGGTTGAGTGGTACTACTCTTGGACTCAGAAGTTAATTAATTGAGTTGTCAGTAATTCAATTAATTGACGGACATACGATATCTTAAACACAGGGAGATTAATGCACTCATGGTAAGAAGGAGCTCATATTATAATATGGGATTGGTGCGGTAGTTCAATAATAACCCTTTAGTGGTATGAGTTATTATTGATGGACTTGAGTTGGGTGTTCAGGGAGAACACAGGAAGCCCAAGCCCATCAGGAGGCCATAACCAATTCCTCCTCTAGGTCCCTGCTGTAGCCTTTGGATAAAGCCTCGAATCCACCTAAGAGAATTCTGGAAGAGTTTCGGGTAGAAAATTCTGTTAAGAATTTTTCTGGAGAAAAATTCTGTTAAGAATTTCTCTTAAGAAATTCTGTTAAGAATTTCTGTTATGAAATTCTATTAGGAATTTCTGAAATTCTGTTAAGAAATTTTTTCGAAGAAAAATTCTGTTAAGAATTTCTGTTAAGAAATTCTGTTAAGAATTTTCCGTTACGAAATTCTATTAGGAATTCTATTTTCTTCGCAGACAAAATTTGTTATGATTTTTCATAAAAATTTTGTTAAGAAATTTTGTCAGAAAATAAAATTTCTTAATTAAGAAATTTTGTTAAGAAATTAATGAAATTTTATTAAGATAAAGACAAAATTTAAACAAGGAAATTTATTAAGAAACTAACAAAATCTTATCAAGAAATTTATTTCTAAATAAATCTAGATAAGATAAGGTTGTTAGATTTTTTCTAATAAAATCTTATCAAGAGATTTATTTCTAAATAAATCTAGATAAGATAAGGTTGTTAGATTTTTTCTAATAAAATCTTATCAAGAGATTTATTTCTAAATAAATCTAGATAAGATAAGGTTGTTAGATTTTTTCTATTAAAATCTTATCAAGAGATTTATTTCTAAATAAATCTAGATAAGATAAGGTTGTTAGATTTTTTCTAATAAAATCTTATCAAGAGATTTATTTCTAAATAAATCTAGATAAGATAAGGTTGTTAGATTTTTTCTAACAAATTCTTCTTAAAGATTTTATTAGATTTTTTCTAACTAAATCTGGATAAGAAAATTTGTTAGAATCTTTCTAAATTTTCTAAGATGGCTTAGCTATAAAAAGGGAGGCTTGCAAGAGGGAAAGAACACAATTTAACAAGCCTCTCCTCCTTGCAAAAGGCCGGCGGCAACTCCTTCAAGTGCAAGGGTCGGCGCTCCCCCCTTCTTGGCTTCCTCCCTTTCGCCCAAGCCTCCTCTCCCTCCTCTCTTGCTAAGGGACGACACACAAGATCTCTAAGGCTTGCTAGGGCCGGCGGCAAAGAAGAATAAGGAAGAAGAAGAACAAGGAGGAGAAAAGGAAGAAGAAGAAAGTTTTTTCTCTTGCTTGCCATCGGATAAAGGAAGAATTTTGGTGGAGATATCTTGGAGGATCGTTGCCCACACAACGTCCAAGAAGAGGAGAGGAATACAGCAGAAGATCAAGAGGTCTTCGGGTATGTACAATCATCCACACAACTTACAAAGAAGAAAGGTACAACTACTTCATTCCGCTGCATAGTTATTTTCTTTGTATGGATCCTGAATACCAAACACAAGAGCCCAATGATCTTAATGCATCGATCAAGCACCTAGTTGATCGAATATGAGGGCTACTTGATAAGATTCCGTTTCACGGAAAATTTTTGTCCGGCAAGAATTCAATGGAACGGAATTTGAAACGCAAGGTTCCCATCAAACTCCTCATGTGTTGCTCTTGCATCAATAAATAATAAAAAAATAAGTTTGAAGATGTGGACGGAGTAGTAAACAATGCCGGATGGCACCAAAAGAGGGCTGGTATAGGTTTTACCCGGTAACGAATAAAGGTCTTCGAAATGAATCCGACCATGCCACATTCTGATTTCTGACTCAAAAGTTATGATCCGTTGAAGTTCGACTCCTCATGCGTTGCCCCTGCATTAGTAAATAGTAAAAAATAAGTTTGAAGATTTGGACGGAGCACTAAACGATTTCGGATGGGGCCGAAAGAGGGTCGGTACGGGTTTTATCCGATGTTGAATTAAGGTCTATGAAAGTGCTTCGAAACGCATTTGACCTTGCCTCGTTCTGATTTCTGAGTCAAAAATTATGACCTGTTGAACTTCGACTCCACATGTGTTGCCCCTGCATCAGTAAATAGTAAAAAATAAGTTTGGAGATGCGGACGTAGCAATAAATGATGTCAAATGGGGCTGAAAGTGGGTCAGTATGGGTTTTATCTGGTACCAAATAAAGGTCTCTAAAAGAGCATCGAAACACATCCGATCGTGCCTCATTCTGATTTCGAGTCAAAAGTTACGACCCGTTGAAGTTCGAATCCTCATGTATTGCCCCTGCATCTGTAAATAGTAAAAAAAATAAGTTTAGAGATGCGGACAGAGCAATAAATGATGTTGGATGGTGCCAAAACTAGGCCGATATGAGTTTTACCCTGTACCGAATAAAGGTCTCTGAAAGTGCTTCAAAACGCATCCGACTGTGCCTCGTTCTGATTCCTGAGTCAAAAGTTACGACCCGTTGAAGTTTGACTCCTCATGTGTTGCCCCTGCATCTGTAAATAGTAAAAAATAAGTTTAGAAATGTGGAAAGAGCACTAAACAATGTCAGATGGGGCCGAAACTAGTCTGGTATGGGTTTTATCCGATATCGAATAAAGATCTCTGAAAGATCTTCGAATCGCATCCGACCGTGCCTCATTCTGATTCCCGAGTCAAAAGTTACGATCCGTTGAATTTCGACTCCTCATGTGTTGGGCATCAGTAAACAGTAAAAAATAAGTTCGGAGATACGAACGGATTACTAAACAATGTCGAATGGGGTCGAAAGTGGGTCGATACGGGTTTTATCTGATACTGAATAAAGGTCTCTGAAAGAGCTTCGAAACGCATCGGACCATGCCTCGTTCTGATTCTCGAGTGAAAACTTATGACCCGTTGAAGTTCGACTCCTTGTGTGTTGCCCCTGCATCAGTAAATAGTAAAAAATAAATTCAAAAATGCGGACGGAGCACTAAACGATGTCGGATGGGATCAAAAATGGACTAGTATGGGTTTTACTCGAAATCAAATAAAGGTCTTTGAAAAAGCTTCGAAACGCATCCGACCGTGTCTCGTTCTGATTCCCGAGTCAAAAGTTCTGACCCGTTGAATTTCGATTCCTCATGTATTGCCCCAGCATCAGTAAATAGTAAAAAATAAGTTCAGAGATGCGAATGGAGCACTAAACGATGTCGGATGGGGCTGAAACTAGGCCGGTACTAATTTTACCCGGTACCAAATAAAGGTCTCTGAAAGGGCTTAAAAACGCATCCGACCGTGCCTCATTCTGATTCCCGAGTCAAAACTTACGACCCATTGAAGTTCGACTTCTCATGTGTTGCCCCTGCATCAGTAAATAGTAAAAAAATAAGTTCGGAGATGCGGACTGAGTACTAAACAATTTCTGATGGGATTGAAAGTAGGTCGGTATGGATTTTACCCGATACCAAATAAAGGTCTCCGAAAGAGCTTCGAAACACATCCGACCGAGCCTCGTTCTGATTCTCGAGTCAAAAGTTACGACCCGTTGAAGTTCAACTCCTCATGTGTTACCCCTGCATCAGTATATAGTAAAAATATGTTTGGAGATGCAGACGGAGCACTAAACAATGTCGGATGGGGCCGAAACTGGGCCAAAATTTCTTTTACCAGATACCGAATAAAGATCTTTGAAAGAGCTTCGAAACGCATCCAACTGTGCCTCGTTCTGATTCCCGAGTCAAAACTTACACCTAGTTGAAGTTTGACTTCTCATGTGTTGCACCTGCATCGGTATATAGAAAAAAAATTAGTTTAGGAATGCGAACGGAGCACTAAACAATGTTAGATGGGATCGAAACTGGGCCGGTACGGGTTTTACCCTGTACTGAATAAAGGTCTCTAAAAGAGCTTCAAAACACATCTGATTGTGTCTCGTTCTGATTTTCGCGTCAAAACTTACGACCCGTTGAAGTTCGACTCCTCATGTGTTGCCCCTGCGTCAGTAAATAGTAAAAAATAAGTTTAGAGATTTTGATGGAGCACTAAACGATGTCGGATGGAACCAAAAGAGGATCAATATGAGTTTTATCTGGTACCGAATAAATGTCTCTGAAAGAGCTTCGAAACGCATCCGACCGTGCCTCGTTCTAATTCCCGAGTCAAAAGTTACATCCGTTGAAGTTCGACTCCTCATGTGTTGTCCCTGCATCAGTAAATATTAAAAAATAAGTTCAGAGATACAGACAGAGCACTAAACGATGTTGGATGGGTCGATACTCGGTCGGTACGAGTTTTACCTGATACCGAATAAAGGTCTCTGAAAGAGTTTTGAAACGCATCTGATCGTGCCTCGTTCTGATTCCCAAGTCAAAAGTTATGATCCGTTGAAGTTCGACTCCTCATGTGTTGCCTCTGCATCAGTAAATAGTAAAAAATAAGTTCAGAGATATGGACGGGGCACTAAACAATGTCGGATGGGGCTTAAACTGGGTCGGTACGGGTTTTACCCGATACCGAATAAGGGTTTCTGAAAGAGCTTTGAAATGCATCCGACTGTGCCTCGTTCTGATTCCTGTGTCAAAAGTTATGATCCGTTGAAGTTCGACTCCTTATGTGTTGCCCCTACATCAGTAAATAGTAAAAAATAAATTTAGAGATGCGGACGGGGTACAAAACGATGTCGGATGGGGCCGAAAGAGGGTCGGTACGGGTTTTACCCGTTACCAAATTAAGGTCTATGAAAGAGCTTCGAAACGCATCCGACTGTTGTAGGATCGATAGAGACGCGCTAGAGGGGTGAATAGTGCGTTATCGCTTTCAACCGATTTTCGATAATAAAAACTTGCGGAAGCTTAAAGTATTGCGGAAGCCGAAGATGAGTACAAAAACAAGAGAAACAAGAAGAAAACACACAAACACTGTTCTTTTGCTTGGTTCACAATCCAAGACTGCTACTCCAAGGCCCACGATCTTCGACCGTTTCCTGCGAGCAATCCACTTCTAGGACTTGTTATTCACAGACACAAGTCGATCGATTAAAAAATCAAATTTGATTACAATATTAAGAATTTACAGTAAAATTACTTGTTACCAAAAAAACTTCTGTCGAATCTTGCTTGGTCGTCGTTTCTTTGCGAACTCGGCGTAGTGACGGCTCTAGAATTGTACGGGAATGCTCGGAGCGTCGATGTCTTAATAGAGTGCACGTGGGAATCGTTGGAATTGTTGCTTCTGATTGCTGGTCGAACTGCTCTTTTATACAGGACTCAAGTCGACTCAACTCCAAGTTCAAGTCGACTCCAACTCAGCTCCGATCCTGTTCCTCCGCTGCAACTGCGTACTCAGGTTGACTCGAGCCTCGACTCTAGTCCGACGTGGAGCCTTCCGGATAACTTTTTCTCTCCGCAGCGTTATCTAGCAATCAGGTCGACTCGAGTGACATCTCAAGTCGACTCTAGTCTGACGTGGAGTCTGCTGATAAGATTTGATGCGCCAAGTCGACTCCAACGTCATCTCCAGTCGACTCAAGTCTCATGTGGAAAAATCTCGAACTGCGCTGACGTTCGAGGCTGCTGACTAGACTCAAGTCGACTCCAACAGCATTTTCTGGACAGTTTTGCTCGGAGTCTGCGTTGTTCAGTTTTTCCAACCCTGCATAAAACGTTAGCCAATAACATGCAAATTTAGTCTTTTTAGAGTGAGTTCCTAGAACTGTCTCTTGGTCTTAACTTCAAGTCTCCAGTGAGACCCTGGGTTAGACAAACGCCTATTGTTCCCCTTGGGAACGCGTCTTGGCCCACTACTCTCAGGAGAATTTATCTTTTGCAAATTGAGTCCTCCTGACTCGTTGGACTTTTGCTCGGCTCTGTCCTCAACTCCTAGGATTTGTGATACGGCTCGGTCCTCCTGACCAGCCCAGACTTCTGCTGCGACTCGATCCTCCAGATCAGCCTAGACTTCTATTGCGACTCAGTCATCCTGACCAGTCCAAACTTCTTGCTGCGACTCGATCCTCCATACCAGCACAGCCTTCACCTGGTGCTTTGAGGCCAAGTCTTCAGCCTGATCCTCCAGATCAGGACTTTCTAGTGCCTAGCTTCCACTAGAACTTTGCTCAAACCTGTGCTCCCTGCACACTTGGATCAACATAGTTAGCTCAACAACACACTTAACTTGAACCTAATGACATTTATCAAAACTAAAGTTCAATCGTTTGGTGCTCCCTGCATCAACAATCTCTTCCTTTTTGATTATGGCAACTTAAGGTTTCAAATTAAGCTAAAATAATTTAAGTAATTTAAATCAATATGCATGAAGTGTATAGCTCCCCCTAAATCAGGTCTCCCCCTGAATTAATGCTTTAAAGATAAACAGATTTTGACAATTTAAATTCTCTCCCCCTGAACTTGATATTTCTTAGTTTGAAAATATTTCAAGTGCTTTTAAAAACATTTTTCAAAGAAATATTAAAAAAATTAAAAATTTTGAACTTGAACTTGAACTTGAAAACTCAATTAACTCTCCCCCCTTTGACATAATCAAAAATAATCCTTAAGGGATTGAGTCCAAGCTTTTAATAATAAATATACTTAGACAAAAAAAATTTATCCTTGGGGCACGTGTCCAACTTAGGTTTTAGCTAACTACTAGAAAGTAGAAGCTTAACCCAGTTAGCCAAGTTTAAGTGTATCATCCCAATAATTATTTGGATATAGGAACACTTAACTTGATCAATATTTGTTTAAAGTTTAAGTAAGGTTCGATGCACTGACTTAAGCATCTTTGTACTTAGACTAGAATCCTATACATCTCATACCGTTCTATGTTTCACAAACACAAGTAAGTTCCCTAGTGTGCTTTGTGAGATGCCCACCTAGATCTATAGGATCATGCTTTCTAGGGGTTTGAATCTAGTCTAAGGCTAAAACATCCATTTCTTATGTTTGAAGATCAAAATTAAAAAGAAGTTTTTCGAACTAAAGTAAATAAAATTTGAAATCATTTTGAAAGCTTATTTATAATAGATTCAAAACAACAGAAATATGTAAATTTTGAAAATCATATTTTACTATTCTATTAAACATAATCCTAATCGTCTTCTTAACGTGCTAAACTCAGACTCTGGTAGAGGTTTAGTGAATATGTCAGCTAAGTTAGATTTTGACTCAACATAGTCAAGTACAATTTCTTCCTTAGCGACATGATCGCGTACAAAGTGATGTTTTACTTCTATATGTTTAGTCCGTGAATGATGTATTAGATTTTTAGTTAAGTTAATTGTACTTATATTATCGATTAATACTTTTGTATTTTTGTATTCTAGATTGTAATCAGTTAATGTGTGCATCATCCAAAGTAGCTAAGCAATACATTCGCCTAGGGTAATATATTCAGCTTCAGTTGTAGATAGTGTAACACAATATTGTTTTCTACTACACCAGCTGACTAGTCAAGGACCCAAGAACTGACATTCACCGCTTGTGTTTTTGCAATCTAGTTTATAGCCGACGTAAACTGAGTCTGAATATCCAATTAGGTCAAAATTGGTGTTTCTAGGGTACCATATTCCAACATTGATTGTTCCTTTAATGTATCTTAGTATTCGCTTAACTACAGTTAAGTGTGACTCTTTAGCATTTGATTGGAATCTAGCACATATACCTACTGCAAATAATATATCAGGTCGACTTGTAGTTAGATAAAGTAGACTTCCTATTATGCTTCTATAGTATTTTAAGTCTACTTGCTTTACATTTGGGTTACTATCTATATTAGAGTTAATTTCTATTGGGGTTCTGATTTCTTTTGAACTTTCCATTCCAAATTTATAAATGAGATTCTTAGAATATTTACTCTGGTAAATATAATTACCGTCTTTTGTTTGTTTTATTTAAAGCCCTAAAAAGAAATG
>NW_027435128.1:0-2697 GCF_044706935.1 Curcuma longa
AGAATAATGACTAGTTTTTCAAAACTTATCTATTTTTAAAACCACTTATTTTGAAAATTCTTTTGAAAAACTATTTCGAAAATCTACTACAAAAGTTATGTTTGCAAAAGTATTTCAAAAACTCATCTGAAAACTAAGTTTTGAAAAAAAATTAATTTGAAAAATTAATTTAAAAGACTTATAAATTATTTGAAAATTTTTCTAATCTACTATGGTCTTTCAAGAATTATCAAGACTTAGACGTGACCATAGGGATACCTTTATTGTTGGTGCAAGAGAGAATGAACTTAAAATATTAAATCTTTTTGATGTATGAAAAGGGGGAGAAGGGACCTTAAGTTAATAATATAGATTTCTCCCAGAAAATTAAACCCTGACCTATATTAACTTAAGAAATTGTCAAACATCAAAAAGGGGGAGATTGTTGGTGCAAGATGCACTAAGATCTTGCCTAGAGTTTCGATGTTTGACAATACACCTAAGTCGGTCAGTTTGACCAAGGGTTGATCCAAACAGGACTTGATGTTTGGATGTGTGGAAGTGAGCGAGAAGACCTAGTCGGTTAGACTAGGCAGTGGAAGTCCTAATCTGGAAGATTGGGCAAGGGAAGTCCTGGTGAGTGAAGCTGGGCAAGGGAAAGTCCTAGTTGTAGGCTAGGCAAAGGGAAGTCCTGATTTGGAGGATCAGGCGGAAGTCTTGGCAGAGTCAAGTGCACCAGGTGAAGTCTGGGCTGGTCTAGGTGACCGAGTCGCAGCAGAAGTCTGGGCTGGTCTAGGTGACCGAGTCGCAGCAGAAGTCTGGGCTGGTCTGGGTGACCGAGTCGCAGCAGAAGTCTGGGTTGGTTAGAGAGAACCGAACCGCAGCAAAAATCCTGGGGGGCGAGGACAGAGCCGAGCACAAGTCCAACAAGTCTGGAGGACTTGGTTGGCATAAATTCTCCTGAGTGGAGTGGGTAAGGGCGCGTTTCCAGAGTGGAACAGGAGACGTCAGACTAACCCAGGATTTCGGTAGAAATCCGAAGTTAGACCCACAAGGTAAAGCTAGGTTGGCTTGGTTGTTTTCATGCTTGTTTTGTAGGAACCATAATGCAGGGTCAACTTCAACGGGTCATAACTTTTGACTCGGGACTCGAAACGAGGCACGGTCAGATGCGTTGGAAAGCCCTTTCAGAGATCTACAAAAAAGGTTTCTGGAGTCGACTCAGATTCGGGCTGGAGTCGACTCAAGAGGCTGGAGTCGACTCAGAAGTGCATTTGAGTCGACTCGGACAGCAGATAACGAGCAGAATCGAGCAGGATAAAGTTTTATCTGCCACGTCAAGCTGGAGTCGACCCAGATGGGCATCTGAGTCGACTCAGGACCATTATAAAAGGCCGTGAACGTGCAGAAGCAACCCAATTCAAGCCAGAAACCTCCCTGCTCAACCTAGTGGTGCTACTAAACGCGAACGAGGCCAGACGCTTGCAACCGGGGAAGATCCAGGAGGAGTGCGCGGCGCTCAGGACTTCCAGATCGGCAACAAGTGTTTGCATTTTATTTTTCTTCTTTACTTTCTGTTATTTATTATATTTATTTCTTTACGGACTGTAAGACGGGTTTCTCCGCCTCCGAACGACGTTCGGAAAGGAGACCACTAGTGGACGGGCGCCTCCCGTACATTAGGCCTTGGACGTACTAACCCTGGGGGGTTAGGAACCAAGTAAATCCCGCGTGTCCCTTGCATTTTTTCTAATTCCGCTGCTTAGTAGTTTTGATAGTTAACGAACGAAATTGAAAAAGCGACACGCGCTATTCACCCCCCCCCCTCTAGCGCGTACATCGATCCTACACTGCTATGTTGATTGTTGATTGCTGTTGTTGCTATGAGGAGACAATTGGTTTGCCTCCCTGTTGTGGAAAAACCATAGAAGACAACAGAAGAAGGAGAAGGAAGAATTGGTTTCCTTTTTCCCTTTTAGGTTCTGTTTCGGGCATGTAAAATATTTCGGTTGTGTAAAGAGAAAGGGATTGTATAAGGTTTGTCGTCAAAATCCTGTGCAGTCATCGAAAATTATTTCGGTCATTGAATAGGTTATTCGGACGCCATCAACCTACCTCGGTCGTCTGACGATCGTATACCATCTTCTCGGAAGCTTGTAAAGCTTCTGGAGAATTTTCCATCGTGATCGGGAAAAGTTTCTGATTGGTTGTCCGTTATCGGTGGTCAAAGGTTGACTACCTTAAACTACATCGAGAATATGATTCTCGGTGATAGTTAGAAAGCCCCGGAACGATTACGGCAAACGTTGTTGTGTAGTTCTCGGAATAAGGCTTCTCTCGATTCGATCGTCATCGATCATCGGCTAGTACCGAAGACGATGACGTGATTCATGGCTTTCGAAGCCGTCCAGACGGGAGCTTGACGTGGATCACCGGTAGAGGCGGGACTTCGACGAGGACCGCTCGATTGATTCAACACCGTTCAAACGTCATCGGTGAGGTACGCGTAGAATAATCTTTTATTCTGTAAATTTTATTTGTACACGTAGAATAATTGTTATTCAGAAAATTTTAATTTCCTATCATGCCTTGTACATGTTATTATCTGCTATGCATGTCTGTGTTGTGATAATAATTAGTTTTAATTATCTGTATATTTCCGCTGCGCACGTTTATGAAACGTGTAGACACGCGCATTGTACCGTGACGATCCCAACA
>NW_027435129.1:0-6055 GCF_044706935.1 Curcuma longa
TCGAATTCCAAGCCTAGAATACTTCTTGGACATCTTCTCCACCTTGCCCCTGGTGACATTTATTCCTAATGACTCTAACCACCCCGTAAGAATATTGTCATACGGCATATGAACTTTCCCATTAACAGAGGAGGTATGGTGGATAATGGAGGCAAAGATGTTCGCGGCGATATCAACATCGAGCCGCTGAAGAAGGGCATATACCATGAACAGATGAGGGGGTCGAATAACTGCAAGTGCTCGAGAGGTAATGGGTAAGATGCAATTGACAACTATCTTGAATAAGATATAGTCAATCGCGGTCATCCTAAGGGCCCGAAAGGCGGTGATACCGCCATCCGATCCATCAGGACGAGGACGGTGAAGAAGCCGCTGGTGCATCAGATCAACAGTGACCTGATCAAACGGCGGTGGGAGGACCTCAGGTAGGGCTGGAAAACAAACAAAGTCAGACTGTGCAGGTCTACAGCCAAGATAATCAGCCAGAATCTGATAGGTAAAGTCAATATTGGTTTTGGCTACGCGTGTCCTGTAGTGAATACCGTCTGTGGTATGCAGATTGTTATAAAATTCGGTGAGACGATCAACATTGACCGTTCGCTCACAGTAGACAATGGATGACACCTGGTAGTGTTCAATGAGCTGGTGGATCGAAAAGCAATGATCAAGGATAAACTGCTGATCCACCGAACGTGGAGGGATCAACTGAAAAGAAGTTTTAGCGAAATAATCTTGGAGGGCAGCGTTAGGAAACCTAGCATCGGTGGGAGGTTGTGGTCTTAGAAATGGTGGTCAGATAGGAGGTGGTGGAGACTTGTTAGGGGCCCTCACCAGAGGGATTGTCTTTAGACTTCTTCCTATGGTTACACAAACATAAACACAACCACAATGGTTACACAAACATAAACACAACCACAATGGCAAAGTAGGCAAAGGCACAGATAGGGTAAGGTCACGGGACAACACAGCCATATGGATAGAGATAAACCCAACCCAAAAACACTACAAGAAAATCGGTCTTTAACAACACTCAAAAGACATCGGTTTTGCCATAAAACCGATGTCTTTTACTTTTTTACAACGGTTTTAATAAAAACCGATGTCTTTGAGAGGTTGATGGGAGACTACGACATCGGTTTTTAGAGGATACAACAACGGTTTTAAAACTGTTGTCTATGTCCGCCTACAACAACGGTTTTTGAAGACTACGACAACAGTTTGAAAACCGTGGTCTATTTGCGCTTTCAACAACGGTTTTGGAAGATATAACAACAATTTAAAACCGATGTCTATTTACGCTTTCAACAACGGTTTTGGAAGCTATAACAACAATTTAAAACCGTTGTATATTTTCGTTTTTTCTTTCCCTCTCTCCCTCCAAATATTTCTTCCACCACACGCTTCCAAATCTTAGGTTTTTAGTGGTAAACCCCGTTTAATTGCGCCGAATAACTTTTTAACCTCGGTTTCATCTGCATTCCGAATCACGCCCCTTCCTCACAAACCCGAGCCCTGCTTCTTCCTTCTCCACCGTCTACCGCCGCCGCCCTACCTCATCTTCTTCCTCCTTCGTAGCCGACAGAGCAAGCCAACACCACAGCCCCTTCGCCTTTCACCACCGTCTACTGTCACCGGCCATAAGGAAGGCTGGAGAAACCCTAGCATTGTGACTTTGGTTTAGTGAAGCTCCCTTCTCCTTTGTTTGAGCCGTCCGTCGAAAGGAGCATCGCCGCCTCCCCTGCTCCATCTCCTTTCCCCGATTCTTCCTCGCTGACTTGCTGCCACCGCAACCCTCCTTTGTCGGCGCCGCGTAGAGCCAACGTCACCGACGCTGAAGCCTTATTCCCCCTTCCTTAACCAGATTCTTTCCTTTTCGGTTTGCTGCCGCAGGGAGAAGACAGGGGAGCCACCGCCGTTGATTTCCTTCCTCAGTCCTCCGCCCTTGCTGCCAGCGTGGAGAAGACCAGAGCTTGAGGGGAAACTAGGGCAAGATCGGTCCACTACAAGAAAATTGCCATATACCCACGGTAAGTTTTAGCTACGCATATACAAACTGTAGGTAAAGGTAACATATAGCCACAGATATATGATATCGTCACTATAAGTTATAGGGACGGATATTAAATCTATGGCTATTGGATATCTATACCTACACTTATATTTTACTGTCACTATAAATTTTTTTACTATGGGTATAAGTAATATATACATATATTTATAATTTACCATCACTATTATTATAAATACTTTTTAATGACATTTATCAAAATAAATTATTTTAAATATTAAAGTATCAAAATAAAATTTATTTTTAGATTTAAAAATAATATATATATTATTTAAAAATAATGATATATATATATTAAAATTTTAAAATAAAATTTAAAATAATTTAGAATCAAAGTTTATAAATAAATTTTTATAAATAAGACTAAATACGGATTAGTAAATATAAAATTATTTTTATCTATAAATCTATATAAAATATTTTTAAATAAAAAATAATCCATTTATAAAATATAAAATTTTAAAAGGAATTTATTAAATTATTATAAATTTATATTATTTAAATTCATTAAAATCCTAAATAAAACCTAGCCCTTCGTCCGTTCGCTATTATTTTTGGGTTCTCACCGAGGCGGTGGAGACAACAGCGACTGCTGCGAAGGTAGGGCTGGGGGAGAAGAAGCGTCGGCTGAGTGTGGAGCAGGTGTCGGCGCTGGAGAAGACCTTCGAGGTGGAGAATAATCTGGAGTCGGAGCAGAAGTTGAGTCTGGCCAGGAGATCGGCCTCCAGCCGCGGCAGGTGGCGGTGTGGTTTCAGATCTGCCGCGCGCGGTCGAAGACCAAGCAGCTGGAGCGGGACTACGTCGCCCTTCGCGCTGGCTACGACACGCTCAGCCGCGATAAGAAGGCGCTCGTCGCCCAGGTGAGCACGATTGATCCATTCATCTTGCGATCGATCTAACCCTCGATTCCTCAAATTTGAAAATTTGATTTGGGATCAGTCAAGCCTTACCTGGTTTTAACTTCACTTTTGATGTTCTGTAGGAGCTATTGATGCTTGCTTAGTTTTGAATCAGATAGAGGGGCAAATAGTATTCTGTAAATTTTTACTCATTTTTTTATTGTTCTCCATAAATATTCTGTAAATTTGACAAAATCTGTCTCTGTTGCTAATGTTTACTCATTTTTACTTGTGCTATAAATTATTTCCAGTGTCATGCGCTTCAAATAGACTCCCAAATTTATGATTTGCTCTGAGTTTTCCCCCACCATTTTATCTCAGCTTTATACATTCCTCGAGACGGTATTGGACACCTTTGTCTTGCTTCCAAGTTTTATTAATTTTTTCGGTGATGCAAGGAAACATTCTAGTTCAGCTGGAAATCTTGTTGTTACGTTTCTTGCATTTGGTAATCTCTAATTACTCTATCCAAAGTGCAGTTCTGGTTATTCATTGTTTCCATGTAAAGTTTTCAACTGATGTGTCAATAATTGTTACTCTATCTTGCTGTAAATTCATTGTTGTCTCTGTGATAGAAACACAGATTTTAAAGCTTGCTGGTCCAAATTACTCTATCCAAAGAACAGAATGGAGTGAATGGAGTCTACGGAGAGCATCCAAGAATTTAAAGCTTGCTGGTCCAAGCCTGTTCTAAGTAAGTGAATGGAGTGGCTCATGATTCATTGCTATGCTAGATGGAGATTTTGTTTACTTTTCCCTTTTGGATTTGTATCTGTAGAAGTACAGCAGTCAAAAGGTTATTTGTAAACGTTGAGGATTCTATATTAGTTCCTTCTGAGGATGAAAACAATGTAATATGTTGCAAGAAGAATAATTTTTGTTAGTTACTTTTGATTATTTGTAAATATTGAGGTGATTAAATATATCGGTGCTTTTGTATTTATGATTTGTTTGATGAATTTATAATATTATGATAATTTTGTCATCTTGCTCGATCATAATTTACAAACAACATAAAAAAAAAATAATAATCATTGACTAAATATGGAGAAGGCCAATGTATTAATAGAGTATATTTGGCTCAAAGATAAAAATTGAAAAATTCTATTTGTATTTGAAAGAAAGGATTTATTGTCGAATTATTCCATAACTAAGGCATTGAATATTGAAACTTATATTCATCTTTCAATTTGGTATGAAATTTGAAATTTATTATGGTTGTTCTTGTAAAATTGTGATTTTTCAAGAAAACATTTCCATGAAACATTAGAAATTTTAGAGTTTTGTATATTTTTGTGACTTTAGGAAATTGAAACTATTGAACAATGTAACACTGAATTGACTATAATAATTATCAATTGATTAGATCCTATTTTAGTTGACTTCAATATTTGTGAGACTACTAGAGTTTTCTAAGTAGTTTAGAAATTAAACCTTCAACTTATTTTAGTTGATAAGGACTTTTGTTTTCATATATATATATATATATATATATATAATAATAAACATTTTTATGATCAATTTCATGTGATTTAGTTATATTTTTGTATGTGTTAAAAGGGCATTATGGAAGAGGTATATGTTAGTTAACCACATCTCATTGAGAATTTCTTGCTTAGGTTAATTTTAACTTTCATAATATTTGTGAAAATATTTAAGTGAGTTGTCAGCTTTTATAGCTTTTATAACATTTGTTAAACTTTTATAATATAACGGACTCGAAAAGAAACGACCATCATAACATTAAAACATAACAGCATATCAACATTTCTTAAACATGCATAGTCAATCATTGATCATTCACATTGTATCATAAACATGAAAATCATTTCCTTTTGAAAATATTTACTTAATAGGTAAACATAATCATCATCATTTTGGGGATCCCTGGCTTGTACCCATTCATTTCTTTTGCGCGCATACATACCAAGTAGTACGAGGTAGCTAATCCCGACTACACGGTTACTAGGTCTTCTCAAATGTCCTTCGACCTAGGGGCAACTTTTGGAGCCCATCCCTTGGATCCCTTTCGGGTTCCGGTACAAGCCATTCATTTAAAGTAAAATACTTTTGTAAATTTCCTTTTCATTTTCACGTGAATGTTCCTTAGCCTTTTACTTTCATACATGGTGAACATCCACGTGGCATTACATACATACATTTGACATAAGGTATTATAAAATCCTATGTCTAGCAACATTAACCCTAACTCCTTAGAACTAGAGTTTTCTTAGGGTTCTTAACACCAATTGTTATCATTCGTTACATTCGACAGGTCAATTAAGCTCTAATTTAGGTTCTGGTGAGTTTTCTGCACATGGTAGCATAGAATTAAGCTTCATAAACTTTAACCCAACTGTAAACCGACTTTAATCGATCCGAAAATCGATTTTGTTCCTTCTGTTCGTCACAGTAGCTTCTGTAATCGATCAACCAATCGATTACAGCCTCGTAATCGATCGGCTGATCGATTATAGAGGCTTAATCGATCGGTGGATCGATCAAAACCCGCGAACTGGACAACGGGTAATCTGTTCGTCACAGAAGCTTCGGTAATCGATCAACCGATCGATTACAGCCTCGTAATCGATCAGCTGATCGATTACAGAGGCTTAATCGATCGGGGGATCGATCAAAACCCGCGATTTTCCTTCTCATTACAACGTGTAATCGATCGGTTGATCGATTACACCCTCTGGTAATCGACTCAGCAGTCGATTACCATGGTTTCTGTTCTCGGGTTTTTAAGTTCTGTCTAACCAAAACTTACCACATACAAACCCTATTTTTCACAGTAAGTTTAACGTGTTTACAACCTAATTTAACAACTTATATATCTAACCTTCTTAGAGTTCGTTTCTAACATATGACATCCTATAACATGCTCACAACTATAACATAGAAAAGTTCAGATAGCAAAACTATCATGCACGAATAGCTGGAATAAACTTATCAATATCTAAACATGTCTGCCTTAAAACATCTTAAAAGCAAGTCATATAACATGATTTCCTAATACCTAGGTTCTTGTTCCAGAGAAAACATCGTAACCACACGTAGCTATTACATTGCAGGTGAGGGAACTTAC
>NW_027435130.1:0-2976 GCF_044706935.1 Curcuma longa
TTTTTCTTTCTTTTTACTTTTGCAAGTCCACATGGAATTAACCCTTTAAATCATCAAGACACATTTAGAAATTTTTATTAAATTTCTTTAGATCAGTCATTCATTATTATCCAAGAATTATTTAAGGAAAATTGTGGGTATTACACTCCTCATCTCTCCCTCCCTCTTTTGAGTGCTTAGACTTTCTCCTCTTTTCCTTTACTAGAGCTGGCGCACAAGGTTTTTTATCCTTGCTAGGGCCAGCGGCCAAGTGAAGAGGAAGAAGAAGGAGAAGAGGAAGAAAAAGAGGAAGAAGAAGGGAAGTCTCTTTTCCTCCTTGGTCGGCTCTTCTTTATATCTCTTCCTTCTCCTAGCTTTAGGTGGCGCCACCTTGAAAGGATTCTTTCCTTTGATAGGGCCAGCTCCCAAAGAAGAGAGGAGAGGATAGGAAGAGAAGAAGAGGAAGAAGAAGAGGAGGTTTTGTTCCTCTTATTGCCATCGGATTAGAAGAAAGGATTAGAAGGAATTGGGTGGAGTCATCTTGGTAGATCATTGCCCACACAATCACCAAGAAGAGGAGAGGAATACAGCAGAAGATCAAGATGTCTTCGGGTATGTACAATCATCTACACAACCTACAAAGAAGAAAGGTACAACTATGTATTCCGTTGCGTAGTTGTTATTGTTTTCTTTGTATGGATCTTGAATACCAACACAAGAGTCCAATGATCTTATGCATCGATCAAGCACATGGTTGATCGAATATGAGGGTTGCTTGAAAAGAATCCGTCTCCGAAAAATTTTTGTCTGGCAAGAATTGAACGGAACGAAATCTCAAAGTTACCAACAAGGAGGACTTGGTTGGCAAAAATTCTCCCGAGTGGAGTGGGTAAGGGCGCGTTCCAGAAGTGAAACAGTAGGTGCCAGACTAACCCAGGATTTCAGTAGAAATCTTAAGTTAGACCCATAAGGTGAAGTTAGACCCGCAAGGTAAGGTTTAGGATTGTCTGTTTGTTTGCATGCTTGTCTTGCAAGAACTAGGAGCTGGAAGCAAGATGGAGAAAGCAGAGGTGAAGCAAACAAAGTTGAACCAAGCCGGGGTCAACTCAGGTCAAACCTGAGTCAAAATGACTCAAGTCGACCTGAGGGAGTCAAGTCGACTTGAGTGGATGGAGTTGACTTGAGCAGGTACTCAAGTCGACCTGAGCACTAGATAAGAGCTGCGGAAGCCAATGCTTATCAAGATATGCCACGTCAGCTTCGAGTCGACTTGAGTAGGGACTCAAGTCGACTTGAAGGCCAACTCAGCCGCGGAGAAAGTGGATCGGGCTTATGTGGAGTCGACTTGAGATTGGCCCTAGTCTACTTGAGCAGGATATAAAAGGAGGGCAACGTGCACATCCAGGATAATGAATTCATAAGTTCTCCTCTCCAACTAGCGGCTATTCTGAACGCGAACGAGGCCAAGTTCTTCCACCTAGGGAAGATCCAGGAGGAGTGCGGGACGTTTAGGACTTTCAGATCAGATCTACAAGAGTTTAATTTAATTTATTATTCTGTCTTACTTTTTGTTCTTGTTATTGCTTATTTTAGACTGTAAGATGAGTTTCTCCGCCTCTGAATAAGGTTCGAAAAGGACACCACTAGTGGACGGGCGCCTCTCGTACATAGGCCTTCGACGTACTAACCCTGGGTGATTAGGAACCAAGTAAAAATCCGTGAGTCCCCTGTGTTGTTTTCTAATATTTTGCTACGAGTTTTCTTTGATAGTAACGAACGAACAATTTTGAGAAAGCGACAACATGTTATTCATCCCCCTCTAGCGTGTTACATCGATCCTACAGAGGAGAGGACTTATCTTGAAGCTCGAACACCCTTTAAAGATCTTCTCATTTCGGAGTAGGATGGATCGTGGAGAGGAGTTGGAGAGGGCAGATCGGCGTAGATGAAGCATTTTGGGACCTCCCCCAGAGAGGGGAGGTGTCGTCCCCAAGCCAAGACCCTAGGGTAACCTAGATGACCCAAAAAGTTGCAAAAAGAAGTATTTTTAGGGTCCAAGTGCGACACAATCGTATCCCGTAGGCACGACCTCAAGTTGGTGCAGTTCTGGAAATGAGGCACGGCCGTGCCTCCTAGGCACGACCCCAAGTAGGGGTGGCTCTGGAAGTGAGACACGGCCGTGCCTCCTAAGCATGGCCTTGAGCTGGTGTTAATCTGGAAATTGGGCACGACCATGCCCCCTAGGCATGCCCTAAGCTGGTCTTAAGTTGGCACGACCGTGCCTCCTAAACACGGCCCCAACCTGGTTTGAATCTAGAAGGTGGGCACGACTGTGCCTTTTAACATAGCCTAGAGATAGAATCACACGGTGCACCCTACAGCAAAGTTTTAGAGTTTGAAGTTATCTTCATTTTGGTAGGTGACACGGTCTGTGGTTCAATCAGAGCTAAAAGTTATATCCATTTTACTTTTAGTCTGCAGAGTAGTCCAGATAGGAGACATGACCATGCCACTTGGCATTGCCTGGCCGTGTTTGGACCCTGGAAAGGCTTGGCACGGCCGTGCCTAGCTTGGCACGGCCATGCCTAGCTTGGAACGGCCATGCCTAGCTTGGCACGGTCGTGTTGGACCTAGAATGGGCGTGCCACCCCGGGGCACTCTCTGGAAGCCTAGAAATTAGTTCGGATGATGGGATATGGCCGTGACACCTTTGGCATAGCCGTGTGGGCCTTTGAAGCACTTCAAATGACTTCCAAATTCATCAAAATGTGCTTCAATCTCCACTCCTTGCTCCATCGTCAATAATGCATCGTTTTAACTTCGAATCACATCCTATCAATCAAAAATATACAAAGAGCAGATCTCCGAGTAAAAGAGTAGAAACAAGTAATAATAAATGAACAAGGTGTGATAAAGTAGATCATATGCAATGAATTACAAGTATATAAACGTTAAATAAGGCTAAAATACCATATATGACCTACGCTCATCAGGTGA
>NW_027435131.1:0-1232 GCF_044706935.1 Curcuma longa
ACAAATTTTTGTTCTGTGGGGTTCTATGCTCTTCGGAGCGGATAGAATCCGGATCACAAAACGGAGATCCAGAACGCCAACATGGTTTGTATCCTAATATTGCTTTGTTATATAAAGCCCCTTGAGATCCTAAAATCAAATCTAAATATTTGGAGCTTAAGGAAAACATTTCCCATGCATTTTTAAAATCATCTACTTGTAGTTTTAAGGATGCATTCTCCTTTTTAAGCGCATCAAATTAGGTAGCAACATTCTCATGATGCATGCAAGTCTCACATGGCACATTTTCAATTCTAAGTGATTTCAATTTATTTTGTAACTCTTTAACTCTAACTTTTGATTTAGATAAAGCCTTTATTAAGCATGCAATGGTAGAATATAGTTTATCTAACTTTGGAGAAGTTATCTCGTCATCATTAGATGATGACTCACTTGAAGACTATACATTTTCTCCAAGAATTTCTTCTTCATCCTCACTCCTCTCAACATTGTCCAATGGCAAGAGGGTTAAGTGCCTTGAAGTCTTTCCTACATATTCTTCTTCTGATGAGATGCAAGAGGAATCATCCCATGTGGTCTTCAATGCCTTCTTCTTTGCCTTTTCTTCTTATTTTTATAATTCAAAGCACTCAGATTTGTAATGACTCTTCGTGTTACATTCAAAACAAACAATTTCATATTTGGATTTTGACCTTCCGAAGACTTACCCTTCCTTTTATTGTCACTAAACATTCTCTTAACATCCTGAACTTTTGAGAGTGTCTCATCATTTTTCGAACAAAGTTTGTCATCTTGCTAGATGATAGCTCCTCATAACTATCACTTCCTTGTCCAGAATCGGAAGAGAACTCTTCCATCTTCTCCTTCTTCTTTTCTTTTTTCTTCTTCTTGCTCTTTTCACCTACAACCAAAGTTATACCTTTCTCCTTATGGCATGCATTAGCTTGTCCATGCAATTCCAATTGATAAAATAATTCATCTAGTTTAACAATAGGCAAGTCCCTTGAAACCTTATAGACATCAACCATTGATGACCATAATGAGTTTCTTGGGAACGATTTGAATGCATACCTAATAAGGTCCCTATTTTTCACCTTTTCTCCGATCGAATGGAGTCCATTTAGAAGTTCTTTGAACCTTCCATGAAGTTGATGTTGGCGATCTGGATCTCTGTCTTGCGATCCGGATTCTATCCGCTCCGAAGAACATAGAACCCCACAGAACAAAAAAAA
>NW_027435132.1:0-3787 GCF_044706935.1 Curcuma longa
TTGCCATGCAGAATTCCAAGAAAGGATTTCTGCCTATGTCGCATGGTGTGAGTCTTTCGAAGACTCAAAGTCCCTCTTCTAGAGAGGAGAGAGACCGCATGGATCAGATCCCTTATGCTTCTGCTATAGGGTCTATCATGTACGCCATGTTGTGTACTCGTCCTGATGTCTCGTATGCTTTGAGCATGACGAGCAGGTACCAGTCAGATCCAGGTGAGTGTCACTGGATAGCAGTCAAGAATATTCTTAAGTACTTGAGAAGGACTAAAGAATATTTCTTGATATATGGAGGTGAGGAGGAGCTAGCTGTAAAGGGTTACAGTGATGCCAGCTTCCAAACCGACCATGATGATTACAGATCGCAGTCAGGGTTCGTGTTTTGCTTGAATGGTGGTGCTGTGAGCTGGAAGAGTTCGAAGCAGGACACAGTAGCTGATTCTACAACAGAAGCCGAGTACATTGCTGCATCTGAGGCAGCAAAGGAGGCTGTTTGGATCCGCAAGTTCATTACTGAGCTTGGGGTGGTTCCTAGCATTGCAGACCCCATATCGCTCTATTGTGACAACAATGGAGCGATTGCACAGGCTAAGGAACCTCGCTCACACCAGCGGACCAAACACATACTACGGCGCTTCCATCTCATTCGAGAGATCATCGATAGAGGAGATGTGAAGATTTGCAGAGTACCTACAGAGGCTAACATCGCAGATCCCTTGACCAAGGCTTTGGCACAGAGAAAGCATGATGGTCACACTAGGTCATTAGGGCTTAGACCCTATAGTGATTGGCACTAGTGCTAGTGGGAGATTGTTAGTGAGAGCCCTAGAGCCAATCATTTGATGATTGTTGTATGGACTCATTGTATCATATTTCTATTTATAAAGGCATTATTTTGTGGTTATTATACTTACTTGTATTAATAGTGAGATGATATAGAGAACACTACACTAAACTATTCCTAGTCAAGTATTAGCATTCAAGGACAATGTTAATGCATAGAGACTAGCATGTAGGTCAACATGATGACTTGATCTCACAAGTCATGGATATGAGATATCAAGTTGACACATGGGTATGCATTGGAGAATGTATATCGAATGACCCGCCATGAGAAAGTATCATGGATCGTTATATGAGTGTCATATACTTTCTCATGTGGCTATTAGTATGACTATTAGTCCTTGGACCTGAAGTCACCATGGTTCCCAACATAAGGAGTTATATGCTTTGGTTTCGTCAAACGTCACCCGTAACAGGGTGGACTATAAAGGCGATTACTGGGTGTATAACGAATTATGTAGTGGGATGTGAGTGATGTAGATGGGATCTATTCCTCCTATATGACGGGAGCGATATCTTAGCTCTTGATTGTATCATATTTCTATATATATATAAAGGCATTTTGTTATTATACTTACTTGTATTGGTGCCAAATAAACTAAGTATAATAGCGTCCTTGAGTAGTAGGTTCATATCTATATCAATCGATTGGTTGAATCGATAGTGAGATGATATAGAGAACACTACACTAAATCATTCCTAGTCAAGTATTAACATTCAAGGACAATGTTAATGCATAGAGACTAGCATGTAGGTCAACACGATGACTTGATCTCACAAGTCATGGATATGAGATATCAAGTTGACACATGGGTATGCATTGGAGAATGTATACTGAATGACCCGCCATGAGAAAGTATCATGGATCGTTATATGAGTGTCATATACTTTCTCATGTGACTATTAGTATGACTATTAGTCCTTGGACCTGAAGTCACCATGGTTCCCTACATAAGGAATTGCATACTTTGGCTTCGTCAAACGTCACCCGTAACTGGGTGGACTATAAAGGCGATTACTGGGTATGTAACGAATTATGCGGAGGGATGTGAGTGATGTAGATGGGATCTATCCCTCCTATATGACGGGAGTGACATCTTCATTCTTGATAGAGTGAGACCACTAAGTGCATGGCCATGCCCAAATGAGTCAACATGAGATGTTGAGCTCGTTTGATTAGAGTGAGTCTACTTGGAGTTCAAGATATAGAATGATTTGAGGATGACACGGTCTATGCCTCGCTTGATCATTCTAGATGTCAAGGATAGAAGGACATTATCATATATTGTGAGAGTCACAATTAGTAGTCACAAGGTGATGTTGGATCTCAACATTCTTGTAACTTGGGTAGTAGTGATGTGTTGCTAGATACCGCTCACTACTTATGCACCTAAATGAGTTTAGGGCATTGCCAACGTTACAAGAACCTATAGGGTCACACACTAAGGGCAATTAGATGGAGATTAGGTCCATATGATGGACCAAGAGGATTGGTTTCATGAGATGAACCAAATTGGGTTAAGAGTAACCCAAGTTAGACTAGTTGAGTTGGACTCAAGTTTAATTCAAGTGTTGAATGAGTCTAATTAAGATTTGATTCATTAAATCAATTTAAATTAATGAATATAGATTCATTAAATTTAAATTGACTAGAATCAATGGTTGGATTTGATCAACCATGGAAGAGATAGTGATTAAGTTGGACTTAATCAAGAGGAAGAAGAAAGTCAAAGTTTGACTTGACTAAAGTCAAGTTTGACTTGACCAAATGCCATGTCATGGTGACATGGCATGGGGCCGGCCAAGAGATGGTCAATGATGATCCACATCATCAAGTATGTTGACTTGAATTAATGATGTGGAAAAGGGAGGTGAAGAGTCATGGTGACTTGTCTTTGTTGCCACCTCTTTGGTGACTAGGATTAGTTGGCCAATGGTGGTTCTCCACTTCATCATTGACACCTCATGATATGCCACCTCATGAGATGACCCTTGGTATTCCATGAAAGGTATAAAGCCCTCTTAAGTGGCCGGCCACAACATGCAAGTGGAGAAGTTGCATTTCCAAGAGTGTTAAGTGCTCTTTACTCCCTCTTCTTCCTCTTGCTTGTTCTTCCTCTTCTCTTCCTCTCCTTGCACGAAAACCTTCTGTCCAAGAGTGCTAGCACACTCTAGAGAAGGATTTCTCCACCTATTTGCTTGTGTGGATACCATAGAGAGGTAGTTAGTTTACTACCTTGAGATCCGGCGAGGAACGGAGCAAGCGGGATACGCGAAGGGCACGCGACAAGGGTATAACTCTTCCTTCTTTGTAGATCTAGAGTAGATCTAGGTAGAAACGTGTTTTGCGCATTTTATAATTTTTCGCACGGATCCGGTGGCGGCTTTCGGGGTTTCCGCACGCGAAAAGCGGTTTTTGCGGCCCGAAGAACCCAACAGCTCCACATCATCAAGGTGCCACCTCATGGGAGGTTACAAATGAGTTTGTAACTCATGGGAGTTGATGACATTAAGTGGCCTTGATGAGGATTAATGTAGTGGAAATAAGAGGATGAAAAATGAGTTTTTTTTATTCACCTTTTTCCATTCAACGTTGAAGGCTTCTCTCTCCTTCTTCTTGTTCTTCTTATCCCTCTTCCTCTCCTCTCCTTAGCCAAAACCTCTCTTGGTGCTAGCACACCTTTGGTTTTGGTTCTCCACCTATTGTCCGAGTGGATACGTGTAGAGGAGCGGCACTTGACGCTCTCAAGATCCGGCATCATTTCGGAAGAGCGGGATACGCTAAGGGCACGCATTGAGGGTAAAGTTCTTATCTCGTAGATCTAGTGTAGATCTAGGTATTTTGAACATGTACAAGTTGGTTTTGTAATTTTCGAACGGATCCGTTCGGAGGGTTTCATGGTTTCCGCATGCAAAAAAGCGGTTTTGCGGCACGAAAAACCCAACA
>NW_027435133.1:0-1842 GCF_044706935.1 Curcuma longa
GTTTTTGTTGGGTTAAATGGATCTGTTTGTTCTAAGTTGTTGAATCTTAATTAGTGTTTGATCTAGTCTTTTTGCTAGAATCAAGATTTTATTTATTGGGGTGAATTAATGTTGAATCGGTTGATGGGTGACAAATTCTTTGAAACCGAATCATGAAGCATTGGTTTTGTACTATTGCTCTTGAGTTAGTTTCTTAGAAATTTATCTAATCAACTAGGATTAAGTTTTAAGTAAGTTGGATTAGAACTAGGTCTAATCCTATTGGATTGATCTGTTTCGAGCCATCCTTACAATTATGAACCTAATCAGGTAAGATTAACATAATGTGGATTTTAACTTGGGTTGTTTTAAGCATAGAGATTAATTATATTAATTAGTTAATGCAATTAATTAATTAATTAGTTAATGCAATTAATTAATTAATTAGTTAATTCCTGTTAAAAGCAACCCAACGGTTAGATTAGTCTAACCCAAATTAGATTAATTGAATAGGGTTAAACTAACCTTAAATTTGATTAGGGTTTTGTTTGATATATCCTCGCATTTAGGGATGTTTTATTTTATTTGCAGGTTCTTGATTGTTGATCGGATACTACGAGGATATTTCTGGGGGTTCTTGTGTTTGACTTGCGATACATCAGGTGGGTAATTTACTGTATTTGGTCGATACAGTTCATTTCCTCTCTTCCAGTGCATAATTCTTTTACTATTGATGTAGTTTGATACTTTGATTCTATTTCAGTTTGATACTTGTATACCTTTGATGTTATTCACATTTATACCATGCTTGCCCTTGTACGATTGACCTTGGATTCATTCTGATTATTATTATCCATTATGTATTTGATGATCACTATCTGATATAGTTCCTTTCTTATGATACTGATGACCTGTAGAGCTTATTATTTACACTTACTGACTAGTTTGGTAGGTATGATCACTCTGATTTGAGCATACGTTATGATGCATGAATAACGATTGTCAATCCCATGATGTGGGTCTATCGTGATGATTGTTGGCCTTTAGTGACATTATTATATAGGTGGTTGGTATACCCTATTTCCATCTTGGTGATGGTGACTGTATGGTAGTGTACGCGATCGATGGATGTATGACAGTGTACACAGCCGAGTCGATGATCTACCTCGACACCGGGTAGGGGTGATACTCGGAAAGTACATGATTGGTACGTCGGGGATGAGTATTAGAGGACAGATGTCGGCCATAGTATACGTAGCTTATCATAGCTACTGGATCACCGGACTACTTTATTATAGGGCGGGGAGTACTGATCCCCGATGCCGGACATTCCCAGACTCAGATGATTGCACGAGTTCTGTAATGAGTGTGGCATTTGCATCATGTGTTTGTATATATATATGTATGGGACTGCAGTGATACTACATTTTGATGGTCTACTTGTTTGACTCTTGACTGTTGCACTATGTTTGATATGTTGTTCATATGGTGCATTACATGAGATCTATGTTAATTGCTATTTATCTGCAGAGATATTCTTGATACCTTGTTGACCTTTGGTATGTATCTATCCTCTTGCTTTTATTTTATTTATGCACTTTCTTTCTGTATTATCCACTGAGTATTTGTACTCACATCTTTGGACCCTGGATTTTTCTATCTTCCCAGATATCAGGTAGGAGCTTACAGAGGATGCTAGAGATCTGCTAGCTATGCCATCTCACAGCGAGGACTTCGTTTACATGTGTGGGTGTTGTTGTGATGTGGTGTATGTATATGATTGGTTTACTTTTTGCAGTTTTAGATTTTCGACTTTGTATCGATGATGCTAGTGGATTGTCATGTGTGGTACTTTTAGACTTG
>NW_027435134.1:0-1662 GCF_044706935.1 Curcuma longa
AAGGCTTGTAACACATACCTTACATGATCGCGGTTATCGATCTTTTCACCGATTACATGGAGACCGTTAACAATCTCCTTGAACCTTCCATGCATCTGACTTACATTTTCATTAGATCTCATTGAAAAGGATTGTAGTTGGCTCACCAAGAGATCCTTCTTGGCTCGTCGAGATTCGCTTTCTTTTGCTGAATCAAATGGACCGACCTTGCTCAGTTGTTCCTTTGAGAGTCCACACTGCAAAGTCGTTATAGCTTTTGCATTCGCCTGCGCCTTCTTACATATATCCTTTGACCAGTTTTTGATAGGTATCGTTGTTCCAGTTGCATCCTTAGGTTTTTCGAAGCCTTCTACAACAATAATCCAGTTTTCAAAGTCATTCATTAAATAAAATTCCATTCTACCTTTCCAGTATGCGAAATCGTCTCCGTTGAAGAATGGTGGTCGTGCGGTGCTATAACCCTCTTGGAATGCCATGAGTTGCTCCGGTTGATTGTTAGATCCTCCGAAACGTAACCTGGCTCTGATACCACTTGTTAGGATCGGTTGGTTCGCTAGAGGGGGGGTGAATAGCGTTTCTCGATTTTTCTTGTTCTTTCTCTGCACAGAGATTAGCGGAAGCAAAAATATAAAAGAGAAAGAAAGAGATCAACGCTAACCCGGTTTGTTTACTTGGTCTCCACCTCCGCAGAGGTGACTAATCCAAGGATCCACACGCACGCACACACCCGATGCACTATGAATCTTCTCCTTCTCGAAAACCTCGAAGGCGGAGAAACCTTTACAACTCTTTAGATCTCCTCAAGAATGATATGAAATATTGTTTAGGAGGAGAGGAAGAAAGCAGAGAATGGAGAACAAACAAGTTCTCAGAAGAAGCACAAAAGAATGAAAGAATGGCGAAATTCTTGAGTTGTTCTCGTGCAGGCTTCTTTTATAATTTCTGCAACATCAGTCGACTGCTGGCAGGGCCAGTCGACTGATGCCTTCAATCGGCAACAAAATCTCGCATTAAAGCGCATTAAATGCTTGCCAATTTTCTGCAACGTTCAAATAGCAGTCGACTGTCCAAGACCAGTCGACTGGCAACAGTCGACTCACCATAACACCAGTCGACTGCCCAGTCGACTCCTGTCTTCCTCTGGCTCGACTGATCTTTCTGTGTGCGTCTGATTTATGAGCAGTCGACTGCTGGCAGGGCCAGTCGACTGGTGAAGCTGAAAAATCCCATTTCAGCTTCTCTTGACCTAGACCTCGGCCTTCAAACACCTCCCACAGCCTCATGCCTTCCCTGCACTAGCTTGAGATGCTTCCATCAGCTTCGTCATGTCAAGTCTTTGCCAAGACCACCCACTTGGACTTTTCCTTGCCAAGACCACCACTTGGACTTTTCCTTGCCAAGACCACCCTTGGACTTTTCCTTGCCAAGACCACCCTTGGACTTTTCCTTGCCAAGACCACCCTTGGACTTTTCCTTTGCCAAGACTACCCACTTGGACTTTTCCTTTGCCAAGACTTACGCTTGGACTTTTCCTTTGCCAAGACTACGCTTGGACTTTCCTGCAAACTTGCATCACACATGTTAGATCACAAGTATTGCCTAACTTCAAACATAGTTTAGCCAAACATTGAAACTCAATGCACTTGGGGCAAAGATTGCACC
>NW_027435135.1:0-3865 GCF_044706935.1 Curcuma longa
ACGTACAACCCGGGGTGGAGAGATCACCCGAATTTGAGGTACGAGAACTCATTTCACCAGCAGCAGTATCAACCACCACCTGCATTCCAGAGGCCGATTGCGTATCACAACAATCTAGCCACTTCCAGCTCACCTCCACAACAACCTCAGAACCCTTCAGGACCGAAGATGGAAGATCTGATGCAGCAGATGATTTCTCAGCAGCAGCAGTACCAGCAGAGGACAGATGCAGCTATTCAGAATTTAGAGAGACAGTCAGTCAGCTGACATCCAGTGTGAATCAGATGCAGTCTCAGGAGTCAAGTCAGTTGCCTTCACAGTCCATTCCGAACCCGAAAGGTAATGTCAGCGCAGTTGTTCTTCAGAGTGGCAAAGTCATTGAACCCTACTGTTGTAGTGCTAGTACCTGACCTCGGCAGTTCTGATCAGATCATAGACTTATATTTGTTGGACTTTCCAAGCCACAAAAATCGCTTGTTGCATTGCGGAAACCCCGGAAGACCATGCCAAAGGATCCATGCACAAAATTTTTGTAAAACTTGTTTGTACATTTTCTAAATACTCTATATCTACATGAGAGAGATTTACCTTCAATGCGTGCCCTTCGCGTATCCCGCTCGTCCAAACGGAGTCGGATCTCGAGAGCTACAAGCGCTGCTCCTCTATGGTATCCACACGGACTCTTTGGTGGAAAAATCGAAGCCTAAAGGTGTGCTAGCACCTTGGAATGGCTTCGGTCAGTAGAGAAGGAGAGGGAGAAGGAGAGAAAATCCAAGGAGAAGTGAGAAAATGTGGTCTTCACGTTGAGAATGAAAATCACACCACTTTCACCTCTTTGGTGGCACATCAAGGCTCTTCATGACTAATTAATCCCATTAAAAGCCTTAGGTTACAAAACTCTATTGTAACTCCCATGATGTGGCATCCATGATGATGTGGAGCATCACCATTGGTCACCTCTTATGCCACCTCACATCAAAGTCAAATGGTCAAGTCAAGCATTGACCATGAGGTGGCATAAGTCAAGTCAACATAGATGATGACATGACACAAAGTTAAGTCAATATTTATGATGACATGACACAAAGTCAAGTCAACATTGACTCCTAAAATCAAGTCAAACTTAACTATAAAGTTCTTCTTCTCAAGTCAAGTCAAACTTGACTTCTAATCTCCAAGGTTGATCAAATCAACTCCACTAGTCTAGTTTGAATTACACTTAACCCAACTTGATTCATCACATGAATCTAATCCTCTTGGTTCATCATATGAACCTAATTTCCACCTAATTGCCCTTTGTGTGTGACCCTATAGGTTTTTGTAACATTGACAATGCTTTTAAACCGATTTAGGTGCATAAGTAGTGAGCGATATCTAGCAATACTGTTGGGTTGCAAGGGTGCAAAAATAGTCCCACATCTAAAACACATGGGAACTATCATGTGGTTTAAAATGATGGAAAGTATCCATTGGTATGAGACCTTTGGGGGAGAGCCCAAGAGCAAAGCCATGAGGGCTTAGACCAAATGACAATATCATCCATTCTAATCAATCTATGTCTTGAACTCGCAAATATACTAACTACAATCAATCAACCTCAACATCACATGTAGGGGACTCGGACCATGAGGGACATGGCAGCCGGACCATGAGGACATGCAGTTTAGTGAGGTCTGGTAGCTCGGACCAAGAAATGGCAGTCGGACCATGAGAAATGGTAGTGGAGCTTCCAGTGGTCCTTTGTTTGAGGGGGGGATTGTTGGGTTGCAAGGTGCAAACATAGTCCCACATCTAAACACATAATTTGTTATGGGAAATATCATTGGTATGAGGCCTTTTAGTCCACCCAGTTAAAGTGGGTGACATTGGACCCAAGTTAAAGTATGCAACTCCCTTATGTTGGGAACCATGGTGATCCTTCAGGTCGCAAGATTGACTAGACATAGTCATACTAATAGCCATATGAGAAATATATGACACATGGTAACATATCAAGTGTTGGTGCAATCTTTGCCCCAAGTGCATTGAGTTTCAATGTTTGGCTAAACCATGTTTAAAGTTAGGCAATACTTGTGATCTAACATGTGTGATGCAAGTTTGCAGGAAAGTCCAAGCGTAGTCTTGGCAAAGAAAAGTCCAAGTGGGTAGTCTTGGCAAAGAAAAGTCCAAGTGGGAAGTCTTGGCAAAGGAAAAGTCCAAGTGGGAAGTCTTGGCAAGGAAAAGTCCAAGTGGGAAGTCTTGGCAAAGAAAAGTCCAAGTGGGTAGTCTTGGCAAGGAAAAGTCCAAGTGGGTAGTCTTGGCAAGGAAAAGTCCAAGTGGGTAGTCTTGGCAAGGAAAAGTCCAAGTGGGTAGTCTTGGCAAAGACTTGACATGACGAAGCTGATGGAAGCATCTCAAGCTAGTGCAAGGATGATGGAGCATCCAGGGAAGGCATGAGGCTGTGGGAGATGTTTGAAGGCCGAGGTCTAGGTCAAGAGAAGCTGAAATGTGATTTTTCAGCTTCACCAGTCGACTGGCCCTGCCAGCAGTCGACTGCTCATAAATCAGACGCACAC
This sequence comes from Curcuma longa, assembly GCF_044706935.1. NCBI lineage: Eukaryota > Viridiplantae > Streptophyta > Magnoliopsida > Zingiberales > Zingiberaceae > Curcuma > Curcuma longa. The sequence continues at coordinate 2,556 of NW_027435135.1, forward strand.
AGAAAAATCAGTCGAGCCAGAGGAAGACAGGAGTCGACTGGGCAGTCGACTGGTGTTATGGTGAGTCGACTGTTGCCAGTCGACTGGTCTTGGACAGTCGACTGCTATTTGAACGTTGCAGAAAATTGGCAAGCATTTAATGCGCTTTAATGCGAGATTTTGTTGCCGATTGAAGGCATCAGTCGACTGGCCCTGCCAGCAGTCGACTGATGTTGCAGAGTTATAAAAGAAGCCTGCACGAGAACAACTCAAGATGCAAGAATTCTTCGCTATTCTTTTATTCTCTTTGTGCTTCTTCTGAGAACTTGTTTGTTCTCTATTCTCTGCTTTCTTCCTCTCCTCCTAAACACTATTTCATATCATTTTGAGGAGATCGAAAGAGTTGTAAAGGTTTCTCCGCCTTCGAGGTTTTCGAGAAGGAGAAGATTCATAGTGCATCGGGTGTGTGCGTGCGTGTGGATCCTTGGATTAGTCACCTCTGCGGAGGTGGATACCAAGTAAACAAACCGGGTTAGCGTTGATCTCTTGTTTTCTCTTTTATATTTTTGCTTCCGCTAATCTCTGTGCAGAGAAAGATCAAGAAAAATCGAGAAACGCTATTCACCCCCCCTCTAGCGAACCAACCGATCCTAACAAGTGGTATCAGAGCCGGTTACGTTTCGGAGGATCTAACAATCAACCGGAGCAACTCATGGCATTCCAAGAGGGTTACAGCACCGCACGACCACCATACTTCGATGGAAATGATTTCGCCTACTGGAAAGGTAGAATGGAATATTATTTAATGAATGACATTGAAAATTGGTTTAGTATTGTAGATGGGTTCGAGATACCCAAAGACATTGAGGGAAAAGCTATCCCTACAAAAGACTGGACGAAAGATATGTGCAAGAAGGCACAAGCCAACGCCAAAGCCACAACGACATTGCAATGTGGGCTATCAAAAGAGCAATTGAGCAAGGTCGGACCATTTAATTCGGCCAAAGAACTATGGGAGAAATTGATCGAACTAAACGAGGGATCAACCGAATCGAGACGAGCCAAGAAGGATCTTTTGGTGAGTCAACTACAATCCTTCACGATGAGATCCAATGAAAATGTAAGTCAAATGCATGGGAGATTCAAGGAAATAGTAAATGGACTCCATGTAATCGGTGAAAAGATCGATAACCGCGATCTTGTAAGGTATGTGTTACAAGCCTTTCCCCGAACCACTTTATGGGCATCTATGGTTGATGCATATAAAGTATCAAGGGATCTATCCGTTGTTAAGCTTGATGAATTATTTTGTGAATTTCAACTACACGACA
>NW_027435136.1:0-1483 GCF_044706935.1 Curcuma longa
CATTCATGCTTTTGGGTTTAATGTAACATATCGTAGTTGAGATGCTAACACATCTTTACATGCTTTTCAAAAACCCAAACCTAAGCATCAAGAACACATAAAATCTCAATTGAACCATTATGTTGCAGGGGAGGGGAAAACTTACTTGTGTTAGGAACCTTTTACCGAAAAGAAAAGGAAGAAGTAACCCCTTGAAAACCCTTAGCCTCCCTTTGTGATCCTCCTAGAGTTCTAAGGAAAACACCCTTTTCTTCTTGCTCCTCACACTTGGCTCGGTGAAGGAGTTTCCTCCCTTTGAAGCTCTCGGCCACCAAGACAAAGAGAAGGAGATGAGAGAAAGAAAACTTGGTCTTTCTCCTCCTTGAAGCCTTCGGTCACCAAGGGAAGGAGGAGGAGATGAAGCCCCTTTGTCCTCTTGCAAGCTCCGGCCACCAAGGAGAGGGAGAGGAGGGGAAAGCTTTGTCTTTCTCCTCTTGAAGTGTCCGGCCACCAAGACAAGGAGAAGGAGAAGAAGAGACCTTGTTTTTCCTCTCCTTGGATCTTCCGGCCTCTCAAGGGATGAGAGGGAATTTCGGTGATGAGAAGAAGAGGGGGAGGGCTGCGGTGAGAAGAGGAGCACAAGGAGGGGGTTTCGGCCAAGAGGGGAAAAAGAGAAAGAGAAGCAAAGGGAAAGGTTTTATAGGCTTTAGGGAGGAGAGGGGATGGAAGTAGTGGGAGGTAGTGGGGATAACTACCCAATAACTACTCCCTCCAAATTTCCCATTTGAATTCTCACTCCCTAACATTTAGCTAGATGGTTCCCCATCCTTGTTTCATCAATTCATTCTATCTCCCTTGGTTAGTCTTGGCTTGCTTCATGTGGGAGGTCCAAGGATCAATTCCTAGCACCTCCACATATTATATTTTTTTTTCTTTCTTTTTCCTTCTCTTTATTGCCAAGTCTCTAACCCATCATGCTCCCTTATTTGAGCATGGTTAATCTCTATTTTTATTTTAAAATTATCCCTTATAAGGGTAGCCCTTAACAAGGCCTTTAAACCATAGGGTCATTAGAGAAATTAGCCTACTCATGGTCCCTTAAAGCTAAGGGTCCTCTTGTCATCAAGGGCCATTTAGAAAATATTCTAAACCCCTTGTTCAAACAATCATCCTTTATTTTCCAGAATTATGGAAGAAAATTTACGGGTATTACAAACTATCTCAAGCATGCATTAGAAAAATCAAAATCTAGAGTCAAGGCATTAAAAGAAGAACTTAGGAAGACTAGAACAATTGCATGTGACCATAGCGACCTAAATGAAGAAAATACAAGATTAAAAGAAGAAAATGGAAAATTAAAGACATGTTTAGAAAAGTTCACATTAGGATCACAAAAACTTGATCTAATTTTGAACAGTCAAAGAGCAGTATACAACAAGGCTGGGTTGGGTTATAGACCTAAGGAAGTATCATATATATCTTTTGTAGGAAGACAATCTAACAA
>NW_027435137.1:0-1495 GCF_044706935.1 Curcuma longa
TGGCTAGGAGATCAGGCAATACTTGCTACAATGGAAGTGGATCTAACAAGGGGAAGTCAACTGGTATATATAATTCCTGATTTAATGTTAACCATTGAGGATTTTTACAGGAATATTCAGGTGACTATCTTAACAAGGGGCTATGAACAATGGAGGAATGGTGAAGCGAACCTCTTAATCACAAGAGGAATGGTTGGGAGACTTTCAAATACCCCTAACGTAGGATTTGCCTACGAGGTTCAAGGGGTTGTTGACTATTTAACTAGTCATGGTGTTCAGGCTTTACCAGGCCGCAGGTATTCTACTTCTCAATTGCAGGGATTAAACTGGATTATAAATCCTACACAGATAAATATCCCTATGCAACCATCAGAGGTAAATAGTCAAAATTTACTTGATGGAAGGATTTCCATTAGCTTTGGAAATTATGTTGCAGCCAGAACAGCTGGGCAAAAGCCTTCTTACAACCAAAAATGATGAAGAAATTCAGAGTGATGATGACAGGTCTACTCATCTACTTGCCCCTTTATTATTGCATGAACTTGCAGAATCATTAAAGCAAGAACATGAAGGTGTTCAGAAGATGATCCTGAAGAAGTTTTTCTGGAAAATGCTCCACATATTCTGGTAAGAAAATTAACTGATACAGCTACTATTCCAATAAGAAATAGTGCTGGAGCTGCTGGATTGGATCTAGCTGCTGACAAGGACCATTATATTCTTGCCAGAGAAAGGGCTTTAATTTCTACAGGTATTTCTATTAAAATGCCTTTTGGAGTCTATGGACGAATTGCTGCAAGATCCAGTGCTGCATGGAAACTGGGTCTTGACGTGGGAGCAAGTGTTATTGACAATGATTATCAAGGTGAAATAATGATTATGATATTTAATCATTCTAATCATGATGTTAAAATCTCACAGGGGTTGAGTGTGGCTCAAATAATTTTTGAGAAAATTATTATGCCGGATATTTATGAATTGACAAGTTTATCCCAATTGCCTAGTATATCAGAATTGGCAAAACCTGTTCGAGGAACTGGTGGTTTTGGCTCTACATCAAAAGAAAATATTGAAGATTCTATCATTCCTAACAAGGACAAGGAGGTCATATTTGTCCTTTTGCAAGAATCTGACTCGGATCAGATGACTCCTATGGAAGTCCATGCAGGAACTACAAGCCCAGGGGCCTCTGTACTCCGGTCCATGGAACAACCATTGGAGGAATCTGATGATGAGGAAGATGAATATTTGGCAACCATTCAATATATGGCAGCAATGACTACACCAGAAATACCAACTGATGAGCCAGAATTAGAGCCAGAACCAGTGGCAATCTCAACCAATTTGGGATGATGCACCACCACAACACCTACACCCCGCACACTCATATGGGATACACTTGGAGAACCCAGTGGCAGATTTGATTATTATGTGGATTATTCTCCACCAATAAGGCCACCTGAGTATTATCTACCCATTACTCCAACCGGATGGA
>NW_027435138.1:0-4560 GCF_044706935.1 Curcuma longa
ACCCTCACTCACTTGCCTGGTCAACTGTCCTAGCTCAGTGGCTGATCTCCGATTCGATCCTCTGGTCAACCGACTCTGTGGCCTATTCGGTGTCCCACTTGGTGCTCAACTTGTCTACCCCCGAGTGAATCCGTTATCTCCCACCCAAGCAACTCCGTTTTAGCATTACTATCTCCCTCAGCTTACCGAACCGCTATCAGATTGACATGCATGACAGTAAAATATGCAACGATAGATCACCTGCTCCACTAACTCTGTGGTCTAGGACGTATAGGCATGGGTGGCAGACCCGATGACCGCAATGACATGATATTTTTCTTAACTTTGATGTGACACCCTCTGATCGCTGATGAGATATTCCTTCTAATGGCTCCATATAATGACTCCACTTCTCGGAGGTATAGGTACGCATACACGCACAATTAACATTCTCAGTTCTTTACATTTGTGACTTTTCTTCTCCATCTCCGATTACGGTCTAACTTGAGTGTCAGAGCGTTAAGTCAGGACACTCCCCTGGCCTCCGTGTCCACCCTCCTTTTCTTTGCAATTTAATAGGAGCTCCACTGTTTCTCTTTTGTCTGTGGATCTTGCGTGATTTCACCACCCTCAGTCGATGACTCACCCATAAATGATCTCAAACTAAAACAATATATATAAGGTATACTCTAGATTTGATTGTAACTCTTAAAGGTTCATCAATTTTTTTTTTATTTAGCCCTTTGGTTAAAAAAACTTCACTAATCTAAAAATCTTAAATTTGTTTCAAATATGGATTACGAACTTGTCTGGTTTAAGTTTGAGCATGACAATGAAAGATCTTAGTAATTAATGATCCCTCAAACTTAGTACATTTCCCTACAGTTAATTATACGTCAGGATTTAGGCAAATTAGCTAAGCGCTTCTCTCATCACTATCTAGGCAAAGTTGCTTGCCATGCTTTTCAGCACCATCTTCCCCGACACACCGTACCAATTGATCCAACCAGAGAATGCCACGTCAGGTTGTTTTACCTTACCATCGCTATAAACTTGGCCTAATTTTAGATCCATCGAACATTGCAAAAGATCCGAAGAGAGAATCTTGAATTATCTATGGCCACGACGGAGAACGGCGAGAAGGAGATGGTGGTGCTGTACCCGTCGCCGGGGATGGGCCACCTGGTCTCTATGGTGGAGCTCGGCCGCCTCTTCCTCCACCATGGCCTCGCCGTTACCATCGTCACCGTCGACCCACCCTACAACACTGGCTCCACTGCCGCCGTTACCATCGTTACCATCGTCGCCGTTACCATCGTCACCGTTAACTAATCAAATTAATTAAATTTTTTTAAAAAATTAATTAAATCGAACAAATAAAATATTAGTTAATTTAGTTTTCAACTAAATTAATCAAAATAACTAAAGTTTTTAAATATTATAAAAAATTGATTTAAGTTTACTTATTTAAAATTTTAAAAAATATATTTTTTATTTCCATCAATTCGATTTAATTAAATAAAAAATTTTAAAATTAAAATTAAACTGAATTAATTGAATTAATTAAATAAATCAAATTAATTAATTTTTTTTGAAAAAAATAATTAAAATTTGAAAATAACTAAATTAAAATTTAAAATTCACTTAGTTTAATGGATTTACTAAATCTTTGCTCACCCTCCATTTATCAACGACCGCCTATCCTTCCGCCCATTCTTCTGGTAGAGAGATTTAATGGATTGCCGACAGAAAAGGTCCATGGGACCTGGGCCTTCGAGTAGGAGTTGACGGAGGCTCCGAACGTAGTAAAACCTTCGTGTTGGCTTGTGTTGTGTGCACGATTTTCGACGTACTTAAAATTTCTAAAAGTTACGTGATTCACCCCCCTCTCGTGTGCATTAGATCCAACAGTTTCCATATATTATTATCTAAAAATAATCAAGTTACTAATGACTGGACGAAATTAAAAAATAACCCTTTACATGCGAAATTATAAAAGATCTCTTTTAAGATCAAACAATTTCATCGAATTGAATATTATTGTATGTGTAATAACATCTACTATACCAGGAATATCAATGAACTCAATTCTTATAATTGCTCAAGATACTCTCTTTTAGCTTATAGGTCTGTTTCTTAGTTCAAAATTCCTTTTATTAACAAAAATAAAAGAATTAGTAGATTTGTTTCGCCTAAAATGAGAATGGGCTTGAGGTTATGAACTTATAATCATGGAATTCAACTCGATCATCAAGTTATAAGTTCATTCCACACTGAACTAGACCAAAATAGGATTATATATATTCTTATTATGAGAATGAGTCATTTGATTGTATGTAAATAGATACTATATATTATATTCACTTTTTTTCTTTTCTTTAGAGGGCTTCTGTTGAATTGAGAAATAAATTTGATTGTACATCTTTATAATATATATGTTTCTACCTTGAGATCACCTACGGATAAGTCACCGACTGAGGGTGGTGAAGTCATACAAGACCCACAAATGGAAAGAGAAAGCACGGAGGGCAGGGGTGCCTTGGCTTAATTGCTCCGACAAAGGGCGGAGGCAGGTTTGTCATTACCCGGGCTATAGCTCGGGGAGTCCGACGGTAACAAGAAGAAAAAAAAATGGATTTAAGGATGAGAGAAAAAATTTTAAGAGATAGCCCGGGGTATGCCGTCGGCGTAGCCAAAGAGTTCGGATCAGCCCGAGTAAATCACCCGAGCTGGCTCCGCCTTGGCTCTGACGCTCAAGTCAGGCCGTGAACCGGAGATGGAGAAGAAAACTCCCAAATATAAAGAACTGAGAATGTTGATTGTACGTGTGTGCGTACTTGCACTCGCAAGAAGTGGGTTCATTATATGGAGTCATCAGAGTGAACATCTCATCAGCAATCAGACGGTATCACATTGAAGGTAAGAAGAATATCATGTCACTACGGTAGTTAAGGATACTACTACCCATCCTTGTACGGTCCAAGACCATGCTGTTTTAGTAAAGCAGGTGATCTACCATTATATATTTTATTGTCCTACATGTCAGTTTGATGGTGGTTTGGTAAGCTGAGGAAGATAATAATGCCGGAACGAAGCTATTTGGGCGACAAGATCGCAAATTCGCTCGGGGGTAGAGGCAGTTGAGCACTAAGTGGGGGCATCGGAGGAGACCACGAGTTAGTTCTACCAGCGGTTGAGTTGGAGATCAGCCACTGAGCTAGGGCAATTGACTAAGCGAGTGAGTGAGGAGGTCAATGGGTCTAGGAATAGGGTGTTGAACTGGAGTTGACTTATGGTCCGTTTACTTGGAGGTGCGGAAAGAGAAACTGCGGAAAGTTTTCCTCAGTATTCATCCATCTGTTGTTTACTTTTCTAAATTTGTATGAAGGAAGAGAAAGTTAATCCATCAGTGGATTAATTTTTTGCCAAACTTGATCCCCTCCAAATCGGGCGGAAAAGGAAGGATGGAAAATAAAAAGACAAAATTGCCCTTCCTCTTCCTCGCTTTCATCTGGTTCTTCCTCCTCTTTGGCCTCCCATCGCTTCGTGATAAGCTGCAGCGCCCATCCTTCCGGCGACCACCGTGTTCTCGAACCCCTCCGGCAGCCATTCCGATATCTCTCCGGCGTTCCTCACGACCCATATGAACTGCCGGTCGGACGCCTCGAGACCTCGCGCGACCTCAAGAAATGATCGGCGCTCCTCGAAGCGGCGTCGGCGCTCCCCGAAGCGACGTCGGCCACTCTCCTGATCCATCTGCGGCAGAGCAGCGAACGCCACATGCGGTCTGGCCATGCGAGGAGAATCGACATCTCCGGCAGAGACCAGCTCCTAGGTCTGGCCGGAAACCTCTGATCAGACGACGAGCCAGCTGAGGTTGGGACGGGAGGAGGCTGTAAAAAGGGTTGTGGAGGTGTTGTCTTGTTCGGGCGGCGGGCAAGGCCCCGGGAGGGGAAGAGGAGGTAGAACGATGACGTGGGGAAGAGGGAGAGGCGGGAAGATCCGGGGGACGAGGGAGAGCGGAGGAACAGGAACTCGACATTGGCATTTATCTCGGAAACAATGCTGATGGAGAGAAATTGGAGAAGATGCTTGGAGAAGAGAAGATGAATCTACTAAATGAAGCATTTGAAGAGATGAGCTTGAGAGCTCTGCCAGCTTCTGAGCAGGGGAGGCAGGGGCAGCTTCGACGCGAGGAAGAAGAAAGGGGCATTTTAGATAATTTCATTTTCTTTCCTTGATCAAGGTAAACAAGGCTTCACGGACAAGGGAGAGGATGGATTTTATTCACTTTCCATTCCTTTTCCTTATCCCTAGGTTTGTTTCATCCATCCATCATCCACTCTTTCAAGTAAACTGAGCATTAGAGTCTGGGCTTAGAGTTCGGGGCATTGAGCAGAGCTAGGTGATGAGCCGAGCTAGTTGGGGGGTTGGGCATTGAATTGAACTGAGCTAGTCAGCCATGAGATCGGGCCTAGCACCTGTCGTGTCGTCTCCAATTGGATCAGATCTTGACTTTCTTGACCTAGGCGTACTGACCAGATCTTAACTTTTTAACTTGACGGTGGTCAGTACACCTAA
>NW_027435139.1:0-1056 GCF_044706935.1 Curcuma longa
ATAAATAGAAATATACTGACACAATGAGTCCATACAACAATCATCATATGATTGGCTCTAGGGCTCTCACTAACACTGTTTTGCCGTAAGCATGGTTAGCAGATATTAAAGTAATCCAGGATAGGGACATTAGACTGCGGTAAAGCATATATTAAAGTACCTGTGAAGGACTAGAGATTATATGCTGATTTACCAAGCAGATCATTTACTTCCTATGGGTTACACGGATTCTAACTTCCAGTCAGATTGGGATAGCAGTAAATTTACCTCGGGGTATGTGTTTACTTTAGGAGGTGGAGCCATAACATGGAGGAGTGTTAAGCAGAAATGCATTTCAGACTCTACCATGGAAGCTGAGTATATAGCAGCCTCTGAGGCAGCTAAAGAAGTTGTATAGCTTAGGAACTTCTTAATGGACTTAGAGGAGATTCTTGGTTTGCCCAAAGTTATCATAATTTATTGTGATAACAGTAATGCAGTAGCAAACTCGAAGGAACCACTAGCCCATAAGGCAAATAAACACATTGAGCGTGAGTTCCCACCTGATACGAGGAGAAGTTGTTGTCGCCAAGATTACATCAGTAGATAATCAGACAGATCCTTTGACGAAGGCCCTTTCCAGCGAGAGCTTTGGATAGGCATGTTGAGGGGATGGGGATCAGATGTATGACAGTATTTATGATAGCATAGTCTTTTAGTATAAGTGGGAGATTGTTGGGATGTATACTATAAGCCTAGGTTTTGTATGAACATCTGTTTTATAATATTTTGAAATGAGAATCACATTGGTCAAATGTCTACATTTTATGTTAATGCAGTTGTTCACTTAATTTATATTGTAGCTAACATGGTGTGTGGTGCCATATAGAAGATCATGTTATCAGTTCCTTATAAATTATAAATAGTAGCTCACAACCAAGATGGATGGTAACAAACCATTTGAACAGTTGTAGTGTAATTTGGTATTAGTCTATCTTGACTATAAAATTACACTAGTACACTTAGTGTGTATTAAGCAGGACCATCTGAGGGCGTTCGATTTATACTGACTATATA
>NW_027435140.1:0-2111 GCF_044706935.1 Curcuma longa
TCCGAATCTGAACAGGAATCCTCTGATAGCGACGAAGAGATGTCAATCAGAGAAGCAGCGCACTATATTAAATAGTTGACTGGGAAGTCGAGAGGGTTCACTAAGAGAGATGCCAAAAGGATGATCAAATCACATTAAGGTACATCAAAAAGGGTCAATTCTAATTCTAACGTAATTTGCTATGAATGCAATAAAAAGGGACACGTCAAGACAAACTGTCCGAAGAGGAAGAAGAAAGAAATAAAGAAGGAGGATAAAAAGAAAAAGGAAGTCATGGTGGCCCAAGCCACATGGGATGATACCTCAAGCAGTGATTCTTCAGATGATGAAGAGACATGTCACATCACAAGGCACATGGCGCTCATGGCACGTGGAAGGGACCGGCAGACTTCAAGTGACGAGGAATCAAGTAGCGACGAATCGTCATCAAGTGGTAATGAATCCTCTGATGAGCTAGAATTTTACGGTCTTTTGTTGATTCATTTTGGATTTTAGTGTGGACAATTAAATGTTTAATCAACATAATTGGATTGTATTTGTGGTATGATGTATAATTAGATGATTGATTTAATTTCTGTAATTTTGATGGTTAATTTGGTATTAATTGAATTTAATTCTTTGTAGGACTCAAGTGGAACCAAAATCGAGCCAAATTGGGACCGAGTCAAGCCATGATTGATAAATTCTATTGACCCAAAACTTCATGATCAAGATTAGGATTCGAATGGAGCTGAAATCGAGCCAATTGGAGCTTAAATTGGTTAATTGGGCTGAACTTGGGCTAACTCAGGCTGAACCAACTTAATCAAGCCGGCTGTGAACAGTGCAGTTTCAAATCCATGTTATAACGAGAATGCTACAGTACTTTGACGCGGTTACTGTAGCGTAGGTACTGTAGCAGCATCTTCTTCGTCAGTTTTCTCCGTTTTCGTCGTTCTCGTACAGAAAACATCCAGATCTTCTTCTTCCAAACCGATTTCCGGATCCTAGAAGGCGATTACAAGCAAGGCTCGGCATCAATGGAGGTTGGAATCGACTGGCAAGGGTTTTGCCAGAGTTTCTGATCCGCGACTGATTTCAGCTGAGATTTTCAGATCCAAGGCAATCGGAGAAATCAAGGGCATTCGGAGGGGTTCTTCAAAGGTTCTTGATGTTTCCTGAACTCAAATTGCAATAGATCAGACCTTGGATCGAATGGATTGTAAATATCTTGGATCGGCTCTGTTCTTTGTTTCCGAGGAGGGTTTCTGAGTTGCAATAGATTGGATTCGATCCGGATCTAAATCAAGCCAAGCTGAATGTTTATCTTCTAGGATTTCTGATCTTAACAGAGCTTGTGTGACGGCAAGTTGGTGATCGATTTGTGAAGGGAAGATTCGGAATTCTATCTTTTCATTTCTGAACATTTAACATTTTCTTCTGTTCTGTTCTGTAAAATTCCAATCCGTCTCTGAACATTTGATGAATTATGACATGTTCTTCACTTGTTTGATCATTTCATTTTGAATTGTTTAGGTCTGGTTAAAATTGTTTGATCACTTGTTCCATTTGTTCTGATTTTCTTACACTGTTCAGTATCAAACTACTGTTCAGTATCAGTAGTTGGTTCTGATTTTCATTCGTTGTTCAATGGTTTTTCTTAGCTTAAGGCATTGGTTTCTAATAGTTAAATGGTTTTGATAATTAGATTGCATCATTGATTAGCAAGATAGAATTGTTTCTTTTCAATTAGTTAGTTTAGCTTGTTTTCATTTCAAGTTAGATGATCATTTAAATGCTTGATGATGTTTCGGTTTGTGCATTGGAATTGAATTGCATTTATAGCTTCTTTTATACCTAGTTTCAAGTGCTTGTATTTTAATTTGGTTTCATGCACTTTTCATTAATACGTTGAATTTTCATTTACATTACGTTGAAAACTATCCAAAACCCCCATTTACATAGAAAAACCCAAAAATAACGACATCTTCGCTTGATTCAGATAAACTCTCTACTAGTCCTTGGAAAATACGACTCGTGGCCCCTGTATTACATTTGCTTGTGAGTTAAGGGTTTTCGATTATAAATTCTAATTTGAGGCTCATTCGTGACACTAGTTGTGGGCTTTATCA
>NW_027435141.1:0-5511 GCF_044706935.1 Curcuma longa
AATAAGTGACTTCACTCTTTAATTTAGCATTTTCTTCGTTAATTTCACTAGAGTCCCTAGATTCACATGCATTGTTCCTAATAGTTCTAAGTTCTTTCTTTAATATCCTAACCTTAGATTTCGATTCAACTAAAGCATTTCTAAGATAAGCCATTGTTCGAAAAATAAGATTTTGTTTCTTTTTATCCATTACCTCATCCTCACCTGAGGAGGATTCATCGTTACTTGATGAAGATTCGTAGCTACTTGATTCCTCTTCACTTGTAGTCTCTTTATCACTTCCACGTGCCATTAGCGCCATGTGCCTAGTGATATGACATATCTCTTCATCATCCGATGAGTCGCTACTCGATGTATCATCCCACGTGGCTTGGGCCACCATGACCTCCTTCTTCTTTTTCCCTTCCTTTTTCTTTTCCTTCTCTTCTTTCTTCTTCCACTTTGGACAGTTTGTCTTGACGTGCCCTTTCTTATTGCATTCAAAACAAGTGACGTTAGAATTATAGTTTGAACTTTGAGATTTACCTCGATGTGATGTGACCATCTTCTTGATATCTCTCTTAGTGAACCTTCTCGACTTTCCAGTCATCTGTTTGATATAATGTACTGCCTCTCTAGTTGACATCTCTTCGTCACTGTCGGAGGATTCGTGCTCGGACTCGGATGAGAACTCCTCCTTCTTTTTCCTCTTCTTCTTCTTTTCTGCAACCAAGGCTATACCTTTCTCTTTCATTGACAAGTTAGCTTGCTCATGTAATTCAAGTTCACAAAATAATTCATCTAATTTAACAACTGATAAATCCCTTGACACTTTATAAGCATCAACCATCGATGCCCATAAGGTGGTTCGGGGAAATGCTTGAAGTACATACCTTATCAAGTCCCTGTTTTCAATTTTCTCACCTATTACATGAAGACCGTTCACGATCTCCTTAAATCGCCCGTGCATCTGACTTACCATTGGTGCAATCTTTGCCCCAAGTGCATTGAGTTTCAATGTTTGGCTAAACTATGTTTGAAGTTAGGCAATACTTGTGATCTAACATGTGTGATGCAAGTTTGCAGGAAAGTCCAAGCGTAGTCTTGGCAAGCAAAAGTCCAAGTGGGTAGTCTTGGCAAAGCAAAAGTCCAAGTGGGTAGTCTTGTCTTGGCAAAGCAAAAGTCCAAGTGGGTAGTCTTGGCAAAGCAAAAGTCCAAGTGGGTAGTCTTGGCAAGGAAAAGTCCAAGTGGGAAGTCTTGGCAAGCAAAAGTCCAAGTGGGAAGTCTTGGCAAGGAAAAGTCCAAGTGGGTAGTCTTGGCAAGGAAAAGTCCAAGTGGGTAGTCTTGGCAAGGACTTGACATGACGAAGCTGATGGAAGCATCTCAAGCTAGTGCAGGGAAGGCATGAGGCTGTGGGAGATGTTTGAAGGCCGAGGTCTAGGTCAAGAGAAGCTGAAATGTGATTTTTCAGCTTCACCAGTCGACTGGCCCTGCCAGCAGTCGACTGCTCATAAATCAGACGCACACAGAGAAATCAGTCGAGCCAGAGGAAGACAGGAGTCGACTGGGCAGTCGACTGGTGTTATGGTGAGTCGACTGTTGCCAGTCGACTGGTCTTGGAACAGTCGACTGTGATTTGAACGTTGCAGAAAATTGGCAAGCATTTAATGCGCTTTAATGCGAGATTTTGTTGCCGATTGAAGGCATCAGTCGACTGGCCCTGCCAGCAGTCGACTGATGTTGCAGAGTTATAAGAAGAAGCCTGCACGAGAACAACTCATCTTTTTCGCTATTCTTTTATTGCTTTGTGCTTCTTCTGAGAACTTGTTTGTTCTCCATTCTCTGCTTTCTTCCTCTCCTCACAAACACTATTTCATATCATATTTGAGGAGATCAAAAGAGTTGTAAAGGTTTCTCCGCCTTCGAGGTTTTCGAGAAGGAGAAGATTCATAGTGCATCGGGTGTGTGTGTGCGTGTGGATCCTTGGATTAGTCACCTCTGCGGAGGTGGAGACCAAGTAAACAAACCGGGTTAGCGTTGATCTCTTTCTTTCTCTTTTATATTTTTGCTTCCGCTAATCTCTGTGCAGAGAAAGAACAAGAAAAGTCGAGAAACGCTATTCACCCCCCTCTAGCGAACCAACCGACTGGTCTCCACCTCCGCAGAGGTGACTAATCCAAGGATCCACACACACAGCCGACGATTCCACTATGAAAACCCTCCTTTTCGAAGAACCCTTCGAAGGTGGAGAAAACCCTCACAATCTTGATCTCTTCCGTACAATAATGAAGATTGAAGTTTAGAGGAAGAGAACACAAAAACACAGTGTGAATGTTCAGCAAAGAAGAAGAGAATCAGAGTTCTTGTTGTTCCTCGCGTCGAACTTCACTTTTATGCTTTTTCCATACATCAGTCGACTGCTCATAAGGCCAGTCGACTGATGTCATTAATGGCTCATTAATCAGCATTAATGGCTCATTAATTAAATCAGATTTGCGCAGTTGTCAGCGACATTAATGGCTCATTAATTAGCATTAATGGCTCATTAATTAAATCAGATTCGACAGCCAAATGATCGACTAGCAGTCGACTGCTGGAATCGCCAGTCGACTGCTCCCAGTCGACTGATCAGTCGACTCCACTCGACTGATCTTTCTGTGTGTGTCTCGGATCAACCCCAGTCGACTGCTGGCAGGGCCAGTCGACTGCTCCAACTGAAAACTCCCCCTTTCAGCTCTTTCTTCAACCCTTAGCCTTGACGCAAACCTTCAAACGCCTTCCACAAGCCTCGTGCTCATCCTTGCACTAGCTTGAAACGTTTCCCTCGGTTTCGTCATACTAAGTCATCCTTGCCAAGAGGCCGCGCCTCCGGGACTTCTCCATGTGCCAAGAGGCAGCGCCTCCGGGACTTCACCACTTGCCAAGTCTTCAAACCTGGACTTTCCTGTATACTTAAATCACACATGTGAGATCACCAACATTGCCTAACTTAAATCCATTTTAGCCAAACATTAAAATCCAATCACTTGGGGCACGATTGCACCAACAAAATAAACTTGAGAGCCACCACATCGGACTTCAAGGTAAATGCCAACAAAGCCTGACGAGGTCGAGTTGGTATTTTTTACCAATCACAAAGTTGAGAGCAAGGGAACAAACATGAATTAGAGACTTCACCTAGCATTGATATGAATTGAAATCTTAGACTTATCCATCTCGCCCATAAATCCCCAAGCCAATCTCTATTTCTTTCACACACACAACCAACATCCTCAACCACTCCGTTTCATTTACTGAGTCTAGGTAACTATCTCAGTGACATGGGACTTATAGCTAATACACAGTCCTTGTGGTTCGATATCTTTTTATTATCATTGACGACAATCGTATACTTGCGGTTCACATCAGCACACGATTTTCAACTAAGTCCTGCATCGAGATCCTTGACCCGCACCGCTTCATTCCAGTCGATCGGAATCTTTTCTAGCAACTAGAATCACTTTATAAAAGGAGTCCCAGGCCCACTTGGTAAAAACATACCAAATCACTTTCTACCCCCATTTTCTACCATCACACGGCGCCAAAATCGTTATAGCAGGGTGAGTTCTAAAATAGTATTTCCAAATGCGTAGGTAACTTCTTAAACAAATAATTAATCAGCACCATAAAATTTAAATTATTTTTATGCTTTACAACGCAGCTAGATGGTGTGACTGGACCCTGTAGGACCCCTAACACTGACCTTAGGTTTCTATGAGGTGCATCTATACTTAAGCCTAGCTTTTAAGAAAATTATTTTAGATTAAGAATATTTGAATGTTTGCATTTTATATTTTTTATATATGTTAACTAAAATTGCTAGTCACTAAAACTAATAGCAACAGTTGCAACGACAACAAAAACTTGATAGGAATCGCACAAGTATACGATTGTCGCCAAGTAATAAAAAGTATCAAATTCACAGGGACTATTGTTAGATATAGTGATGTCACATGGCTAGTATTCTAGACTCGGAAAGAAGCAAAATGGTTGAGGATTGTGTGTATGGTAGAGAGAGAAAGATTGACTTGGGGATTTATGGGATGAGATGGATAAGTCTAGGATTTCGATTTCACATCAATGCTAGGTGATATCCCAAATTCATGTTTGTTCCCTTACTCTCAATGTTTATCACTCTTGTGGTAATTCTAACCAAAATACCAACTCGACCTCGTCAGGCTTTGTCGGAATTAAAACATGATACTCTAACGCTACGATCACTAGTTTAGGACAATACCTAGATAGCCTGGTTCTATAGCTCTCCCGCTATCACCGGGCACTCCAGCAATACTACTGGTATACTACTCTCTGTCACCGAACACCCAATTAAGGGACCCCTTCCTAGTCATCAATAGTTGTTAGCTATCCCCTAAGGGAGTTTACTACCATATAAAGGTCACCTCAGAAAGTCCGATTAAAGGTTCATATTCTGTCACAACGAGGGGCAGGAAGTCTTGGTGGGTCGAAGATTCAGACATCAAACGGAGGCTTTCCGTTTGAGGGAGGGTTTGTGGTCCTTTGTTTGAGGGGGGGATTGTTGGGTTGCAAAGGTGCAAACATAGTCTCACATTCTAAAACACATGGGAAAGATCATGGGTTTAAAAGGATGAAAAGTATCTCCATTGGCATGAGACCTTTTGAGAGAGCCCAAGAACAAAACCATGAGGGCTTAGGTCCAAAGTGGACAATATCATGCCAATATGGAGATATAGAAATTCTTTAGACCTTACAAAGGCACCCCGGTCATACGATCCTAAGATGCCCCTACACAGTAATCTACCCGTCATAATCATGCATATGAGCTCATACAAATATTTCATCAAATACGTTCAAGGCACACAATACATGAAACAAGTATAAATACTTCATAGAATAGAGAAAAATAATATGAACTTATTTCTTACATCACCATCATTACATCAATGTTCATCCTACATCCTAAACTCAAAGATCTACTCCATTTCCAGAAGATTACAAAAAGAATATAAGAAAATAGTCATCCACAAGAGTAGGCGAGGATTTATCTTGAAGCTTATACACCATTTGAAGATCTTCTCGTTCCGGAGTAGGATGGATCGGTGGAGAGGAGTCGGAGAGGGTGGATCGGGGTAGATAAAGTATTTTGGGCCCTCCCTCGGAAAGAGGAGGTGCCGTCCCCAAGCCAAGACCCTAGGATAACCTAAGATAACCCAAGATTGGGTAGCAAAAAGATGTATTTATAGGCTCCAGGCGCAATACACCCATGTCCCGTAGGTATGATCGTGCCTTGTACACACAGCCTTAAGTTGGTGCAGTTCTAGAAATGAGGCACGGTCGTGCCTCCTAGGCACAGCCCCAAGCAGGCATTGATTTGAAAAATGGGCACGGTCGTGCCTCCTAGGCACGACCCCAAGTAGGGGTGGCTCTGGAAGTGAGACACGGCCGTGCCTCCTAGGCACGGCCTCGAGCTGGTGTTAATCTGGAAATTGGGCACGGCCATGCCCTCTAGGCATG
>NW_027435142.1:0-3722 GCF_044706935.1 Curcuma longa
TGGGTGCATATAGATCCCTACACAATAGACTCAACACGTGACAACCCTCTCCGCCTCGATTGAAAATATTTCAATCAATCATGGGGAAAGGCTGTTAGATTTAAGAGGTGTCCTAAGGCAATCACCTTATGGTTATCCTATTTATTGGATAAATAACAATTCACTGTTTGAGTGCACATTCCGTATGTATTTGATTGGATCTTAAACTCAAATACTGAATGTCCGTAATACGATTCATAGTATGAGAGAATTTGTGATTGGATCACAACTTGTGAGCATATCTACATATGTAATTATGAATGTATTAAAATTATCCCTAGTCGAGGAATTGATGAGCACGGACATCATCGATTTTGTTGAGACTAGCACGTTTAGACTCTTTGGTTAACTAAGCAGCCGATCTCACTACTGGAGACATTGGATGTTGAGAGTTAAACGTGGATGCTGGTTAAAGGTAACTAGCTCATTGGAGTGACCTACCTTAAGGCTTCATATGGTTCGATTCATATGTCAATGAAGATCTCAGTACAACTTAAGTGCGAGTTTCCTTTGACTTGCGGTATTCAAGTCACCTTGGTCATGAAGACCTATACTTTGACATCTTAAGCAAGCATCTCCGAGGAGGTGTGGATCCGAGATGATTGGGTATAAGTCGAAGTGCTCGAAGGTGTTTGAATAGCCCACAGAGGATTCACCACTCCTTGAAAAAGGAGACGTATACCCTACGGCCGCTTGTCAGGATTGTTACTAAAAGTCTTTGACCAAAGCATTACATGTTAAGAGTACGGTACTCTTGGATACATGTACAAGTAACTTGAATCCAAAGGACAAGAAAGCAGCTTGGGTTAGGTGTGACGTAGTCAGCCTAGTGGGGACCGACACATAGACCATGTCCTGAACCAAGCGGGTATAAGACGATGAAAGGAATGAGACATGTTTAATTGGAGCTGCTGAAAGGTTTAGAAGATGTTCTAGAATCAATTATTATTTTTTTGATCAATTGGGGATCATGATGTACTACTAGGTGTCACTCATGATCGTTCTGTAATTAATGATTAATTATGGACGGTCAACATAACTAGGAACCTATTGGGTCACACGCACTACAAGTTCTCCGAAGGACTTAAAACGAGTTTAAGAATTAGATTCTCATAATGAGAGAAATAAAGTCTGGTTGGACCAGACAAAGGACAATATGATGGAATTGGTCTTACGAAGATGAAATGAACGAAACTGATTTCGTTCAAATCAGAGGTCGTTTGGTTAGTAAACTAAATGATTTAGTTTTGAACTAAATTGAACCAAATTTGTTTGGTTTATGATGGAAGAGGTTTTGATAAAATGGAAGAGATGGTGAGATTCGTCTTGTGAAGATGAAACAAACAAAACTAATTTGGGTCAAATCGGAGTTCGTTTGATTAGTGAACCAAGCGATTTAGTTTTGAACGGTCTGCTACAGTAAATCCTAAATGAACCCGGTCGGGTTTGGTTCGCTATAGTAGAATCCTATTTAGGGTTTTTTGTTTTTTATTTTTTTCTCTGATTTCTCTTCCCCTCTGCCTGCGCTGCGCGTGAAAACAAAAAACCTAAAATCGCATCTTGCAATTTAAAGGTTGTGGTTGCCCGTCCTTGTGGTGTGTGGCCCTGCCAGAGAGGCAAAGCATTGATCGCAATTTTGTGGTGTGGTTTCTTCTTCCCACTGCGTGGTGTCGCCCGTCTCCTTCGCTGGTTGCTCCGCCCGACGCCGCCGACTGTGTGGGAGGAAGGATCCGCGATGAAGAAACGCCGAAACCTAGCGCCGCCCCGAACGCTCGACTAGTGGCCGATCATCGCTTCGCCGCCCGCTTGGCTGGTGGCCGATTTTCATGTCGCCGCCTGCTCAGCTGGTGGCTGATCGCCGCGACGTCGTCCGATTGTTTTGGCCAGTTTCTTCCTACGCGCGAGCAAACCAGAGTGCCACCGTTCCCTTTTCCTTTTGTCACTATGAGGAGAAAGTGAAGCCAAAAACTCTGTTCTCCGCCACCAAAGCCTGATCGGACCTCTCCTTCTTTGTTCTGCCATTGGATGGTCGCCGGAGGAAGTCATCGCCGAAGAGGAGCCTCTGCCGGAGTTGCTGCCAGAGAAAACCATGTGGGAGAGGAGGAGATGTTCTTCTTGTGATATTGTTCATGTTTGGCTATGTGGGAAAAGAGAAGGGAAGACTGTTTGTATTAGGGTTTTTGGACGTCGGAATTCGTTGTCCGATCACTGAAAATTGTGTCCAGCCATTGGATAGGTTTTTCGATTGTTGCCAATCAAATCCTGATCGTTTGACGATCATCTATCATCTTTCCGGAGAGCTTACGAAGCTTCTGGAGATTATTCCATCTTTATCGGAAATGTTCTAACAATTTATCCTAGATCGATGGTCAACGGTTGACCACCGAAACTACATCGGAATACGATTTTCGATGATAGTTAGAAAGCCCCGGAACGATCACGACAAACGTTGTTGTGTGATTTCCGGAATAAGGCTTCTCTCGATTCGATCGTCATCGATCATCGGCTAGTATCGAAGACGATGACTCGACTCGTGGCTTCCGAAGCCGTCCAGACGAGAGCTTGGCGTGGATCACCAGTAGAGGCGAGACTCCGACGAGGACCGCTCGATTGATACCAATCATGCTCAAACGTCATCGGAAAGGTACACGCAGTCATTCTCTATAAATTTTAATTGTGTTTAGAATAATTTATTATTTCAAAAAATTTTAATTTCCTACCATGCCTTGTACTTGTTATTTCCTATTTTGCATGCGTGTATGTGATAATAATTACTTAATTATTTCTTTATTTCCGCTGCGTACGTTTTTAAAATGTGTAAACACGCGCATTGCACTGGGACGATCCCAACAGTGGTATTAGAGCTTGATAGTGCAAGGTCTACGCGTAAAATAGTTTTACGTGTAGTAGTTAGTTGTAAATTTAATTTAATTTTTTTTTGAGATTTTAATTCAGAATTTCTAATTATAGAAGTTTCCTAAATTAATTAGGAAATTTTATATTAAGAAATTTATTTCCTAATTAATTATATTTTCTTAATTAAAATTTTATTTCCTAAAATAGAGAAATTTTATAATTAATTCAAAATTTCTAATTATAGTAATTTTTTAATTTGTTAGGAAATTTTGTATTAGAAAATTTATTTCCTAATTAATTAGATTTTCTTAATTAAGAATTTTATTCCCTAAAAAGAAAATATTGAGATTTAATTTAGAATTTCTAATTGTAGAATTTCCTATTTTGTTAGGAAAATTAAATTAAAAAATTTATTTTCTAATTAATTAAATTTTCTTAATTAAAATTTATATTTTTAAAAAATAAAATATGTGATTAGATAAAGAGATTTATTTTCTAATCTAATTAAAGAATCTTGATTTGTGAAATCGGATTCTTTATCATATTTTATTAAAAAGGATTTACGATAACTATGGTCGAAAATAGCCATGATTAGTTGCATTAATTATGCCATGCTATCTATTGTCATATCATGTAGATAATTTAATTGTTTGCATGAAAAGAGGATGTGACTTGAAAATCTCTTACAAATAATTAAAGCTAACACCTTCCGATAATATGGTTAGAACCGGAGTTTAATTTCTTGTTTGGGTTATTGGACTCTCTCCAAGTCCGACCTGAAATTAAACATGTTAGAATCATCGAGATATGATCTCACGATTATCGGG
>NW_027435143.1:0-1379 GCF_044706935.1 Curcuma longa
AAAGGTGTAAAGGTTTCTCCGCCTTCGAGTTTTCGAGAAGGAGAAGATTCATAGTGCATCGGGTGTGTGCGTGCGTGTGGATCCTTGGATTAGTCACCTCTGCGGAGGTGGATACCAAGTAAAATAAACCGGGTTAGCGTTGATCTCTTTCTTTCTCTTTTATATTTTTGCTTCCGCTAATCTCTGTGCAGAGAAAGATCAAGAAAAATCGAGAAACGCTATTCACCCCCCCTCTAGCTATTCAACCGATCCTAACAAGTGGCTCCAACGTTTATGTTTTGGAGCATTTAATGCATTAAATGCATTTAATCTTTTTGAATATTCTAGCATTTAATGCATTTAATGCACTTTATCATGATGAATTGAAGGATCCTCGTTGCTTTATCTTCTTGCATGATAAACTAGATTTGACTTCATCTTTAATTATTTGACGCCTTGAACTTTAACACTCCCCCTCAAGTTAGGTGCATATATGTCAATGGTACCTAACTTGTCAAGGATGTCCTTCATATGTTGAGCAGTGGTGACTTGGTAAAGATATAAGCTGGTTGATCTTGTCCATTGATAGGATAAGCTGTGATGATCTTTTCTAAAATTTTTTCTCTGAAGAAGTGACAATCTACTACAATGCGTAGGAAACCGTAGTAACTTCAGGTCTAAGGACTATTCATACCAATAGTCATATGAGAAAATTTATGACATTCATATAATGATCCATAAAACTTTATCATGGCGGGCTATATACCTATGTGTCAACATGATATTACATATCCATGACTTGTGAGATCAAGTTATCAATTAACTTACATGCTAGTTTCAAGACATTAATATTGTCCTTATTAATGCTTGACTAGGAGTAATTAAGAGTAGTATTCTCTATATCATTTCACTATCAATTCCACTAATTGATATAATTTAGATTAGAACCTGCTACTGATAAATACCTTGGAACGGATCGCCTTGATATTCAGATGTAGGGAAGAATATTGACGTCACACTCAAGAAAGATGAGAAGGTGAGTGATAAGTCATGGGAGTTTTGATCGCCACAAGTTGCCTTGATAAGATCAAGATTAGTTCTTTGCCTAAGAACCAAAGGAAGCTCTCACAATAGAGAAAACTATGATTTCATTCAAACTCAACATGCCTTAGCCATACAAGAGTTCTCCGATATATAGACTTAGTGGAGGTTGAAACATTAACCTCTACCACACTTTCCACTAAGCTTTTAATATCCACTAAGACCCACTAGGCACTAATTATGCACCATTATCATGCATGCATGCATGCATGACATTTATTTCCCACAATTCCCTAATACTAGCTTAGGAACTTCCCAAAAAGCATTAAAAACCCACCAAAAGACATCAAAAATTATTT
>NW_027435144.1:0-1306 GCF_044706935.1 Curcuma longa
CCGAGGCCTAAAGTTTCACTTCCGGCCTCTTAATCTTGCATTTACAGAGGCCTTAATCGATCAACCGATCGATTAAGTGGCTCTTGTAATCGATCCAGAAATCGATTATGAACCTCGGCCACAGAAGGTCTGGTAATCGATCAGGTGATCGATTACCATGCCTTAATCGATCACCTGATCGATTACCGCTCGTAGGATTTTCCTCCGAGGCTTGGTAATCGATCTGCAGATCGATTAACCTCCTTTAATCGATCATATGATCGATCATTTGACGATCTTTTGTTCTCTTTATAACTAATAATCGATCCGGGGATCGATTACTAGTCTGGTAATCGATCCAGTGATCGACTACCAACCTACTGTTCATCTTCTCCGATTTTACAGTATTTTTCTTTCTTTCGTTTCTTTCGGTTCTCTGTTAAACCCTACAACCTTTTTCCCTACAGATGGGTTGTCTCCGCCTTCGTCGATATTCGTTCCTAAACTTGTTAATTTCTAGAGTTTTAAACCATGCATACAAATTCATATTCACAACAACAACCATCACAGGTTAGGAAACATTTCTAAATAACATATCCTTATCAACATAGCAAGTTCATAACATGTTCAAACATGTTAACCACTTTAAGATCAGTCATAACAAACATTTAACAAACAACCTACAGAACCTACTTTAACTTACAAACTAGCCATTATGCTACAGGTGAGAAGAAGCTTACAGTGGTTTTGTTTCTAACGATTAACGAAGGGAATCTTCTTTGAAGCAAAGTTTCGGCCAAGACACAGAAAACAATACACCAGAGAAAAGAGAGAGGAGGAAGCAGAGAGGAAAAGAAGAGAAGCCAGCCTTCTGTCTTCGATGCAGATGGTTTTATAAGGTTGTAACCATCCTCGTAACGTCCCCACCTTAAACCCCTTAATTAGCCATTAACCACCATAAAATCAATTGTTGTAACGATTGTAACGTTAATTCCTTCGTTACATTTTTTTTAAGCTGCCTAATACTTTAACCCTTTGCCTTTAACTATCATTCAGCTTGTCCCTTTCATAAGAATACTCACTTGCCCATCTGGTTCAATGCTTGCCACATCAATCCGGAGGTCCAAGGTTCAAACCCTTCCTCCTCCTTAATTCTTTTCTTTTTCTTTTCTTTTTAGCAAGGCTTACATAACCCATCGCAAGCATCTTTCTAAATACTAATTAAATATAAATTAGTATTTACAAAAACATTCCTTTTTATCAACATTAATCCATCATTTACAGCTTAATATCCAGCTATTATAGAAGGAAAAATCGGGGTGTTACA
>NW_027435145.1:0-1326 GCF_044706935.1 Curcuma longa
TCATCGTAGATCCTTATTAAACATAGCATGCTCAACATTATTTTGAAACCTTAAACATGTAGTAGCCAAACCTTGTAAAAAGGGTACAATATAGAGTCCTAACTTTTATTCTCATGGTAACATTAAATCTACTAGCACATCATCGTAGATCCTTATTAAACATAGCATGCTCAACATTCTTTTGCTTATAAATCTTAAAACATATCACCATGGCCGAAATTTAAAGACTCTAGCATATGAATTCTAACTTCAACCGCATGGCAACCAATCAAGTCCTTGTTTAAACATCTTCATGTATACCATAGAGGAAAAACTCATTCAAATCATGTTTCTAAAGCCTAACTTATCTCATGGCCGAAACCTACATCCCTTATTCTCATGCCTTTTCAACCACAAAACTTAAGACATCAAGAGAAAACATGAAATCCTCAAGGAAACAATTACATTGCAGGGTGAGGGAGTCTTACCTTGCGTTAGGAACCTTTTACCCGAGAGAACAAGAAAGAGGTAGCCCTTTGTGAACCCTTAGCCCTCTCTTGTGATCTTCCTTGGAAAACTCCTTCCCTCTTAGTCTTTCCTTCTTGGCTCGGTGAAGAGAAGACCCTTTCCTCCACTTGCAACCCTCGGCCACCAAAGGAAGAAGAAGGAGAAGTCCTTTCTCCTCTTGTAATTTTCGGCCACCAAGGAAGGGAAAGAGGAAATTTCGGTGGGAAGAAGAGAGGAGGGAGGAGATGTTTCGGTGGGGAGGAGAACAAAGGGGGATTTTCGGTGAGGAGAGGAAAAATGAGAGGGAGAGCTAGTGAGGGGTTTTTATAAGGCTTGAGTAGCAAAAGGGATGGGAGTAGTGGGGAATAACTACCTAGTAACTACTCCCTCCACTACTCTTGCCTATTATTTCCTATCCCCTAACATTTAGCTAAATGGTTCTCTATCCTTTTCTCATTAAATCATGCTATCCCATCTGGTTAATCTTGGCTTGCTTCGTATTGGAGGTCCAAGGATCAATCCCTGGCACCTCCATATATATATATATATATTTTTTTTTTCTTTTTCTCATTCTCTTTATTGCCAAGTCTTTAACCCATCATGCAACTTTATTCGAGCATGGTTAACCATTATTTTTATTTTTAAACTATCCCTTATAAGGGATAACCCTTAATAAAACATTTAAACCATAGGGCCATTAGGGAAATCATCCTGTTTATGGTCCCTTAAAGCTAAAAGTCATTTTGTCATCAAGGGCTATTTAGAAATATTCTAAACCCTTTTTCAAACAATCCTTCATCATATTTCCAGAATTATAGAAGGAAATTTACGGGTATTACA
>NW_027435146.1:0-3913 GCF_044706935.1 Curcuma longa
AGGATTAAATTCGACACTTAAGGAAGTGAATAGAGTTACGAATTTTATGAGCTTAAAATAAAAAATAATTCTAAGTAAACAGAAATTAATACTAACAGAGTAGTGCAAAGGAATGAAGATTTAAATAGTGGGGAATGAAGATAAGCACTTAATTACTTAACACTTTGTCAAAAATATAACTCTTGCACTTATTCTAAATTAACAATTCAAGCATGTAATGAATTGATAACAATAGTATTTTCAATATTTGAGCCTAACTTACTAAATTAAGCATGCAAAGATTTTATCGAGTAACACAAATTATAAGGAACCAAGCATAAAAACAGATGATTCTCATTTCGACTTAACTCCTTTTGCAAAGATTCTAGAAGTGGACAAACCTTAAAAAGAATAAAAATTATAAGCACAAAATATACGACTAACAATGTATGACAATAAATATGACATACAAATTTATGCTAATTGTTGTCATTTTGGAAGTTGAAGCTCAGAGTTGTAGCACGTCGTTACAACGAATCGAAGAGTATGGGCGACGCAATGAGCAGGTCAAGGAAGAGCATGAACGGAATGATTGTATGATTGAGAGTGTTATCAAAAACCTTGCCTTGAGGCCCTTTTATGGTACTTCATTGAATGTTGACATGGCAACCTCCAGTCGCCTGACCTATCCATTTGCCTTGCCATTATTGATGTGCTAGTTGCAACATTTATTTGATAAATAACGTCATTATTGGTCTTCGATTATTTGGAGCTTGGTCAAATTCCATCTTGACAGTCTCATCGGATTGCTAGATCTCATTATCCTCAATCGTCTGGAAGCATATATGGTCATTTGAAAGCTGTGGCTCCCACTCCTCTCTCCAATAACTTGGTAAGCCTTGACTCCGTTAATTGTAGGTTATATCTAGCCAGTTGCTCAGACTTCCTTCGGTCGCTTAGAACGGTTGAACCTTATTTTCCTGCATTTGATACATGTAATCAGTATGATATAAAGTTTAGCTTTACTCGTGTGTACCTTTATTAGACGTTCAGCTCTTAGCTGACCCATCTAGCATGATTTGCTATGTTTCAGTTCCCAGTTGACTCTAATTTGGACTTGTCTGTCAAGACTTCAACTCCACCAACTCCACTGACATATTTGTCTATCAAGACTTCAGCTCTCAGTTGATCCTGCTTAGACTTACTCTACCTAGTTTCCAACTAAGATTTTTTTGCTTGGTTCCCAACCAAGACTTAACCAACTGCTTAATTCTCAACCAAGACTTAGCCACTTGCCTGGTTCCCAATTAGGACTTTGTACTTACCTAGCTTCACTAGGGCTTAACCACTTGTCTTGTTCCCAACCAAGACTTCACACTTTATCAAGTAACCTACTTCACTTGACACAAAAATATTAGATCTCAATTAAATCTAACTTTATAGTTAGTCATACATCAAAATATTTGATTCATTGTGGTTCTTCCAACACCAAGAATCTCCTTTTTATTATATGAAAACTAAGTTAAAATTAGTTTTAAAGCAAATGAAAGACTAGGAAATATGATATTCAAAGTATGACAAACAAAATGATAATAAAAGCAATCATACATGATGATGAGCATAGGTTATATATGATTTCTAGCCTTGTTTAATGCTTATCTACTTGCAATTCATTGCATATGATCTACTTTATTATACTTTATTTTTTTATTATTACATGTTTCTACTCCTTTTGCTCGGAGATCTGCTCTTTATATATTTTTGATTGACAGGATGTGATTCAAAGCTAAAATGATGTATATTTGATGGTGGAGCAAGAAGTGAAGAAAAGAGACTCACACTGGCCATACTCGTTATAACTGGCCTCTTATGCAGCAAATACAAAGAAATGAAGAAAAAGGAACAATAAAGCAAAATCTAGCCGTGTTTTCTATCTAGACAGTTTTGTAGACTTAAAGTAAAACAGACATAACTTTCAGCTTAGATTGACCCATGGGTCGTGCCACCTACCAAAATGAAGATAACTTCAAGATCTACAATTTTGCTATAGGGTGTACAGAATGATTCTTTCTCTAGGCCATGCTAAATAGCATGGTCGTGCCTCCTAACCACGGTCCACGCTATGGGCTTGGCCAAACTGCAGACCAAACTTTGAACTATCATAACTTTTGGCTCAGATGGAGTTATAGGTCGGTCCACCTACCAAATTGAAGATAATTTCAATTCTACAATTTTGGTTCAGAGTTCACTTAAAGAAAACTAATTTTATTGGGCAAAAAACTCATTGAGGCGGAGCCCTATAAACTAGAAAAAATTTGGACAGTTTTTGAATCGAGTTTTTCGGCCGACCATGTCGCAACTGGAGCCTATAAATACTTCTTTTTGCAACCTTTTGGGGCATTAGGGGGAGGATCTAGGGAAACCCCAAGCCCTTGGCTTGGGGGTGGCGCCTCCCCTCTGCGAGGGAGGCCTTGAACGCTTCACCTTTGCCGATCCTTCCTCGCCTATCCGTCTTCACCGATCCATCCTACTCCGGAACAAGAAGACTTTCCAAGGATTGCCTGAGCATCAAGTTAAGTTTTTCCTTCTCTTGTGGATGACAATTTTCATGCTTTCTTGTTGTAGCCTTCTTGTAATGGAGTAGATCTTTGAGTTTAGGATGTAGGATGAACATTAATGTAATGATGGTGATGCAAGAACTAGTTCATCTTAATTTTCCTATTCTATGACATGTTTACACTTGTTTCATATATTGTGTGCCATGAACGTGTTTGATAATATTATTTTATAAGCACATGTACATGATTGTGAGGGATAGATTATGTGTAGGGAGATCTTAGGATCGTATGACCGGGGTACCTTGTGACAGGAGGTGAACCTTTAACCTGACTTTTCAAAGAGATTTTTGTATGGTGGTAAACTTCCATAGGGGTAGCTAACGGCTATTGAACGACTAGGAAGAGGTCCTTAATTGGGTACTCAGTGACAGAGGGTAGGATACCAATAGGATTACTGGGGTATCCGATGACAGCGGGAGAGCTATAGAACCAGGCTATTTAGGTATCATCTCGAACTAGTAGTTATAGCATTAGAGGGTCATGATTTATTTCCGACAAAGCCTGACGAGGTCAAGTTGGTAGGTTGGTTAGAATCCCCACAAGGTGGTAAACATTGAGAGTAAGAGAGTGAACATGAATTAGGGACATTACCTAGCATAGATGTGAACCCGAAATCCTAAGCTCATCCATCTCATTCCATAAATCTCCAAGCCAATATCTCTCTCTCTCTTTCTCTTTCTTTTCTCTCTCTACCCAATCCACAACTCTCAACCATTTTGTTTCTCTTGGAGTTTAGACCCGATCTCTCTCTTTCTCTCTCTCTCTCTACCCAGTCCACAACTCTCAACCATTTCATTTCTCTTGGAGTTTAGACCCGATCTCTCTCTCTATCTTTCTCTCTCCCAGTCCACAACTCTCAACCATTTCGTTCCTCTTGGAGTTTAGATAACTAACCTTGTGACATCACTATAGCTATCGACAGTCCCTATGGATTTGATACTTTTTATTACTTGACGACACTCGTATACTTGCGGGAGCTATCAAGTTTTTGGCGTCGTTGTCAGGGATTGTTGCTATTAGCTTTGGTGATTAACGATTTTAGTTACTTTAGACTTCGATAACCAAAAACACTTTCTTTCTTTCTTTTCCTTTGAGGACTAAATGGATGTTAATACATATCGGTTACTCCAATTAAAAAAATTAAGGTTAGCTGTATTGTATGCAGATGATTATTGTGCATTTTATAGTGTTGAATGACATGTGATTAAAACTTGTCCATGTTATTTTACCGGCTACCATTGGAGTGGAGAAAAAATATAGATGCATCCCTACTTATGAAGTGTTGGTCTTTCCGGGTTGGAAAACTGCTTTTGCTT
>NW_027435147.1:0-3435 GCF_044706935.1 Curcuma longa
TAAATTATTTCCTTTATATATGGATCCTGAATACCAACACAAGAGCCCAATGATCTTATGCATCGATCAAGCACATAGTTGATCGAATATGAGGGTTGCTTGAAAAGATTCTGTCTCTGAAAAATTTTTGTCTGGCAAGAATTAAATGAAACAGAATTTCAGGCGCCATCAATTTCGATTGCTGATAAGCAAGGAGGGAGGGAGGGAGGTCACTAGCTATTGCATTTCGGATTTTCAAGAATTTGTGGTTATGATGAACATGGAAGACCTCCACTTTTAGGTTGTCAATATGCTTGGACAAATGGAAGAATTTGTTGTAAGCTTGATCATGCCTTAGTAAATAAGAGCTGGTGGAGCAAAACCATAGAAATATGGTAGAATTCCAAACACCAGGCTGCTTATCAAACCATACAACTTGTATTGTATCCATGTTGGAGGAAGATAACAAAGCAAGGAAGCCTTTCAAGTTCTACAACATGTGGACAACTTATGAAGGCTTTGAACAACTAGTGGAGGAGGTTTGGATGTAAGGAAATGATGTTATACAAGTTGGTACATCACAAAATAGATTCAAGATGAAACTAAAGCTGCCAAAAAAAGAATTTAAACAATTCAACAAGTAACATTTATACCACATTAGTGAAAAATTAGCAAGGGCCCAAAAACAATTGAAAGATCTATAGGAGGCTAGTTTTGCACATGAACACAGGGCTAAGGGTTTTCATGAACTACAGAAAACAACATCAAGGCTTACGGAAGTCGAATATCTCTTTTACTCCCAACGAGTCAAGCATAAATATTTCAAAATGGTTGACAAAAACACCACCTTCTTCCACTCCCTAGTTAAGAGGAATAATAAGTGTAGAGAAATAGTAGCTGTGGAGAAACAAAATGGTGAAGTCACGATGACATTTGATGAGGTTGTACATGAGTTTGTGATGCCGAACAGAATAGCAAGAAATAGTGGCTATGGAGAAACAAAATGGTGAAGTCACAATGGCATTTGGTGAGGTAGTACATGAGTTTGTGACGCTAAACATGATAGCAATTATTCTGGAGGCTCATTTTCATAATGGAAGTTTCAGAGAAAACATAGGAAATCACCAAATGTATATAAGAAATCATCTCTAGTTTTAACAGAATAAAATTGATTTAAGAAAGAATTAAGATGATGCTCTAACCACAACTAAATAAAGGTTTAAATAGTCTCAAAATTCTAACGATGCAAAAGATGAAAATAACCCTAATAAAATGATAAAAATTATTCAGAGTAGGTCGTTACAAGTTACACCTTTTAATGAATGTAGATCTCTAAACGAGCTTTAATTTGATAGATTAAAGATCTCATGATTTAACTCGAGTCAAAAGTTATGATCTCTTAAAGCTCGGGTCCCCTTACATCACAAAACCTTCCAAGTTTGGGGTGTTACCACCATGTTATAGCCGTGTTGATAAGTACGACTAAGCCATGTTGACTATTGGATGGTTGATCGAATATGGTTGTGTCAGGGAACACGGTCAGACCGTGTTTGATTCTGGATATTTCTTTATCAAGTGGTAGCAAGAGACATGACTATGTCAAAAGGACACGAGCAACCCATGTTTAATGTTGGAAATCTTAATTGTTGCTCCGTTGCTACATCAATTTGTTTGTCATTTCCAAAACCAACTAGCCACAAAAGTATCTAGGGCTCCTTTCCAGCCAAATTGCCTACAACATGGGAGGGAACCCATGGTTGAACAACAAGTGAACCTCATCAAAATCCCAACTAAAGAAGAGATAAAAACAACACTCTTTAGTATTGGTGAGCAGAAAGCACCGAGCCTAGATGGTTATGGTTTCAAATTCTTCAAGCAAGCTTGGGACATTATAAAGGATGAGTTGTGGCTACCATTCTAGAATTTTTTTAACAATGGAAAGTTGCTCAAATAGTGGAACCACACCATTATCTCCCTAGTTCTAGAATCATCCCATGCTAGTTAGGTCACTGATAATAGACCAACATAATGTGCACTATTTTCTACAAAATCATAGCCAATCTTCTAGCAGAGAGATTGGCAAATGTTTCTAACCACCTACTTCACCCATCATAGACAACATTTGTGAAGGGACGGTTGATTACAAATAATATTCATCTAGTCGAGGAGTTGATGAGGAACTATAATAGGAAACGGTTATCTCCAAGATACATCTTGAAAGTTGATCTACAGAGGGAATTTGATTCTGTGCACTAAGGGTTTCTTCACGGTGTGCTCAATGGCCTTCGGTTCCTAAGGGTATTCATAGCATCCATCAATGGTGGTATCTATGGGTATTTTAGAGGTGGTAGAAAACTTCAATAGGGGGACCTAATGTCTCCTTGTCTCTTTGACATCTACATGGAGTATATGGCACGACTATTGCATTAGCATACCTAGAGAACAAATTTTCATTTCCATTCAAAATGTGCTAACTTGAGGATTGCACACCTAGCTTACGAAGATGACCTCCTACTCCTATCCAAAGGAGTCATTACCTCAGTTACTATCTTGGAAGAGTATCTTACACAATTTGGTGAGATGGTAGGTTTGAAGGCCAACCCAAACAAATCTAGTATACACATGGCTGGAGTGGATACATAGACCAGAGCTAGATTACTAGCCATCATTGGCTTTCAAGGGGAGCTTGTCTTTCAGATATCTGGAGATACCTCTAGCTTCAATAAAGCTTAGGATAGCAAATTATACACCCCTCATAGACTCCCTGATTAGGAGGATCAACTCATGGCCAAAGAATACCATCTCCTATGTAGGCAAGCCACAACTTATTGTTGGATCGAGAAAACACTAGAGGAGGTGAATAGCACGCTTCATACATGTTAAGAAATTGTTTAAATTCAAAGTTGTTGCAGCGAAAATAGGAAACACATTAACAAGTACACAATGATTTTTACTTGGTTTATAGATGCTTAGCTACTATTCCAAGCCTCGTAGTTAGTTTGATAGCTTACGTTGGGCAATTATTATTCACCTTCTTCTCATTCATTGGGAAATCACTATTCTGTAGAGGTCTTATGTGAAAAATAGCAAATAAATGCAGTGAAAAATTGATCCCTCTAGAGATCTATGTGAATACAGTATACATGTTTGTTATCTATTTGCCACCTTTGATGCGTGAACGAAATAATTTCGACAGCAACTTTGATTTGACAGATCTCAGCATGATCAGAATGGTCGCGCCTCTAAGGTATCCACACAAACACATCCTTTGTTCATCGCACGAACTTAGCCTTCGGAAAAGAACCACTTTCGTTGTACTAGCAACTTGGATGGTTCATGCAAGAGGAGAAGAAGAGGAGACTAGAAGTGATCATTATCAAATGCATTGCAAAAAAATTGCTTTTGTACTCATCGAATGAATACAAAAGGTTTTTATCTTTTTGATGTAAAATCATG
>NW_027435148.1:0-1855 GCF_044706935.1 Curcuma longa
ATAGCGTTCCGCAAGTATACGGAATGTCGTCAAGTAATAAAAAGATCGAATCCACAGGGACCGTGGAATTACTTACTATACCTAGCACAAAAAGGTGGAGAGAATGTTGATCATGAGTTGTGTGGGGGAGATGGGAGTGTTCTAAGGTACGTTATCCTAGATTTCGAAGAAAGGGATCGACTGTGACACTGTGTGGTGGAACGATCCTAGGATTTCGGACTCCTCAGAGAATGGATTGATTGACCTGGATCCTCTACCTTTCCTCAATAATTGCTCAATTGTAGAGATGTTAACCAATTTATCCAATTCAACCTCGTCAGGTATCCTCGAAATAATTCATTGGTGTTCTTACGTCACTTGCTATTGGTTCGAAATGGTTCTAGAAGCCCGGTTCAAGGCATTCCCGTGTCACTCAGGCGCCCCGGAATACTAAAAGAACCCTATCCCCTGTCACAGGATATCTTTTTACGGATCTCTCCCCAATAACGAATGACCGCTAACTATCCCTCATAGGAATTTGACTACGCATTAGGAAACCCCTCGGAACTCGCCCGGTTCAAGGCATTCCCCCTGTCACAGAGCGCCCCGGTGTACGGCCTAATGATTCCCCAATACATAATAAATCCCTACCCTCATGGATTCACACACACACAATTTATCATCAAGCACAAGTATAAAATCCACAAGACAATACACAGTTATATCATAGAAAACGGTAGATTAATCAAATCCAAATACAATCATCCATTACATCTGATTTATCCTACATCCTAGAATCTAGGGAATCTACTCCATAACGTGGAGATTACAATCCAAAAGAAAGAAAGAGTACATCTCGTTCCCAAAGATATACAAAGAAATGCAGGAAACTAGACTTATCTTCTTCCTCGGAGTGAAATCTCGGCGTAGATGGGATGAAGATGGTCTGGAGCAGTCGGATCGGTGATGGATCGTCGAATCTCCCTCCGAAACAGGCGTCGGCGGCTCTAGAACAACTCCGGTGGCTCTCCAAGGTCTCCCCCCTTTCCTAGGTCTCCATAGAGACCTATTTATAGTGCAGGGTTCGGAAGCAGCACGCCCCCGTGCACACGGCCGTGCCTGAGAGGCACGGCCTTGTGTTGGCTTCGGGCAAAGGAGGAAGCACGGCCGTGCCTTGGGGGCACGGCCAGTAGCTGTGAAGCTCCTGTTCTGGGGCACGACCGTGCCTATTAGGCACGGTCCAGACTTGTCACCTTGCTGTTTGATGGCACGGCCGTGCCTGAAAGGCACGGCCACACACTGTCTTCTCCTCAACTGCTGGACACGGCCGTGCTTTTCAGACACGGCCTGCTGCTTGGACTCTTCTGTTCTGGCACACGGCCGTGCCTGGAAGGCACGGCCAGCAGCAGTGGCTTCCTCATTGATGAAGACACGGCCGTGCTTTTGAGGCACGGCCATGACTTGGCTGGTTTCTGTTTTGAAGCACGGGTGTGTCTTTGAGACACGGCCTCTGGCTGCTGCTGGGGGAATTTTGGCACGGCCCGTGCCTGTGAGGCACGGCCCTGGCTTGTTGATCTTCTGTTTGGGCACACGCCCGTGCCCATTGAAACACGGCCAGGAGGTCTAAGAGACACGGCCGTGCCTATGAGGCACGGCCCTGTCTTGCCTTGTCTTCAATGATGCTCCGTTTTGCCCGTTTTTGCTCCATTTTCCACCCTGAAACATGTAAAAGCACGAGCAGATCTCCGAACTAGGAAATGTAAGATATGTGCCTAAATGCATGAATATGGGATGCAATGTACACAAGAATTAAGCAATAAATCCAGAAAGATGTGCAAATAAAGCATAAATACATGTATACATCCTACGCACATCA
>NW_027435149.1:0-3517 GCF_044706935.1 Curcuma longa
TTGATAGCGTTCCGCAAGTATACGGAATGTCGTCAAGTAATAAAAAGATCGAATCCACAGGGACCGTGGAATTACTTACTATATCTAGCACAAAAAGGTGGAGAGAATATTGAGCATGAGTTGTGTGGGGGAGATGGGAGTGTTCTAAAGTACTTTATCCTAGAATTCGGAGAAAGGGATCGACTGTGACACTATGTGGTGAAACGATCCTAGGATTTCGGACTCCTCAGAGTATGGATTGATTGACTTGGATCCTCTACCTTTCCTCAATAATTGTT
Organism: Curcuma longa; assembly: GCF_044706935.1. Classification (NCBI taxonomy): domain Eukaryota; kingdom Viridiplantae; phylum Streptophyta; class Magnoliopsida; order Zingiberales; family Zingiberaceae; genus Curcuma; species Curcuma longa. Next base: position 279 of record NW_027435149.1, read on the forward strand.
CAATTGTAGGGATGTTAACCAATTTATCCAATTCAACCTCGTCAGGTATCCTCGAAATAATGCATTGGTGTTCTTACGTCACTCGTTGTCGGTTTGAAATGGTTCTAGAAGCCCGGTTCAAGGCATTCCCGTGTCACTCAGGCGCCCCGGAGTACTAAAAGAACCCTATCCCCTGTCACAGGATATCTTTTTACGGATCTCTCCCCAACAACGGATGACCGCTAACTATCCCTCATAAGAATTAACTACGCATTGAGAAATCCCTCGGAACTCGCCCGGTTCAAGGCATTCCCCGTGTTACGAAGCGCCCCGGTGTACGGCCTAATGATTCCCCAATTCATAGTTAATCCCTACCCTCATGGATTCACACACACATAATTTATCATCAAGCACAAGCATAAATCCACGAAGCAATGCACAGTTATATCATTGAAAACGGTAGATTAATCAAATCCAAATACAATCATCCATTACATCTGATTTATCCTACATCCTAGAATCTAGGGAATCTACTCCATAGCGTGGAGTTTACAAACCAAAGGAAGGAAAGAATACATCTCACTCCAAGGAATACAACAAAGAAATGCAGGAAATGAGACTTATCTTCTTCCTTGGACTGCAATCTCGGCGTAGATGGGATGAGGATGGACTGGAGCAGTCGGATCGGTGGATGGATCGTCGAATCTCGCTCCGAAACAGGCGTCGGTGGCTCTAGAACAGCTCCGGTGGCTCTCCAAGGTCTCCCCCCTTTCTTAGGTCACAACAAGGACCTATTTATAGTGCAGGTCACGAATGCAGCACGCCCCCGTGCACACGGCCGTGCCTGGAAGGCACGGCCCCGTGTGGGCGTCGGGCACAGAAGAAGGCACGGCCGTGCCTTGGGGGCACGGCCTTGAGCAGTGAAGCTTCTGTCCTGGGGCACGGCCGTGCCTCTGGGGCACGGTCCAGTCTTGTCTCTGTTCTGTTTGAAGGCACGGCCGTGCCTGTGAGGCACGGCCTCAGCCTGTCTTCTCCTCATTTGCTGGACACGGCCGTGTCTTTGAGGCACGGCCAGCTGCTTGGACCCTTCTGTTTTGGCACACGGCCGTGCCTGGTAGGCACGGCCAACAGCAGAGGCTTTCTTCTGGATGGAGACACGGCCGTGCCTGTGAGGCACGGCCTTGACTTGGCTGGATTCTGTTTTGAAGCACGGCCGTGTCTGTGAGACACGGCCTCTGGCTGCTGCTGAGGGGGAATGTTGGCACGGCCGTGCCTGTGAGGCACGGCCCAGGCTTGATGGTCTTCTGTTTGAGCACACGCCCGTGCCCTGTGAAGCACGGCCACAAGCTGATAGACACGGCCGTGCCTATGAGGCACGGCCCTGTCTTGCCTTGTCTTCAATGGTTCTCCGTTTTGCCCGTTTTTGCTCCATTTTCCACCCTGAAACATATAAAAACACGAGCAGATCTCCGAACTAGGAAATGCAAGATATGTGCCTAAATGCATGAATAAGGGATGCAATGCACATAAGAATTTAGCAATAAACTCAGAAAGATGTGCAAATAAAGCATAAATACATATATACATCCTACGCACATCAAAATAATATTTAAGAGGAGAGGAAGAAAGCAAAGAATCAGAGAACAACAAGTTCTCAAAAGAAGCACAAAGCAATAAAAGAATGGCAGAATTCTTGAGTTGATCTCGTGCAGGCTTCTTTTATAATTCTTCAACATCAGTCGACTGCTGGCAGGGCCAGTCGACTGATGCCTTCAATCGGCAACAGAATCTCGCATTAAAGCGCATTAAATGCTTGTCAATTTTCTTCAACGTTCAAATATCAGTCGACTGTTCCAAGACCAGTCGACTGGCATCAGTCGACTCACCATACACCAGTCGACTGCCCAGTCGACTCCTGTCTTCCTCTGGCTCGATTGATTTTTCTGTGTGCATCTGATTTATGAGCAGTCGACTGCTGGCAGGGCCAATCGACTGGTGAAGCTGAAAAATCTCATTTCAGCTTCTCTTGACCTAGACCTCGGCCTTCAAACACCTCCCATAGCCTCGTGCCTTCCCTGGATGCTCCATCATCCTCGCACTAGCCTGAGATGCTTCCATCAGCTTCGTCATGTCAAGTCCTTGCCAAGACTACCCACTTGGACTTTTCCTTGCCAAGACTACCCACTTGGACTTTTCCTTGCCAAGATTTTCCACTTGGACTTTTCCTTGCCAAGACTTCCCACTTGGACTTTTCTTTTGCCAAGACTAACCACTTGGACTTTCCTTTGCCAAGACCACGCTTGGACTTTCCTGTAAACTTGCATCACACATGTTAGATCACAAGTATTGCCTAACTTTAAACATGGTTTAGCCAAACATTGAAACTCAATGCACTTGGGGCAAAGATTGCACCAACACCTCGTACTGACTTGGAATGAATGCGCGCAAAGAATGAATGGGTACAAGCCGGGGACCCCAAACAATGATGATGATGATTATGTTGATCTATTATGATATTATGTTTTTAAAAGGCATTTTCATCATTTTGTATGCATATGATTTAAATGTTAAGGTGAAAGAATGTTTATGTGCTTTATGCAATGATAATGTGCTTCCATGCTATGTGTTCATTATGTGATGTAAATGTTATGCTTTATGTGACGATTGGTTTTTGGTGAGTAGGAAAGGAGCTTACTAAACCTTGTGCTTATAATTTTCTTTCTTATGTTGTAGAGCCAAACAGAAGTCACTAAGCAATGGGAAGCAGCAGGAAAGGGCTGATAATGATGTGTGTGGTGGTGACTTGGCAGAGTTCCTGGCAATATAAATTTTATACTTGCATGCTGAATGTCTGGATTATTTTTATGTTGAATGTTTGGTTTTAAAAAAATGATATGCTAAGATGTTTCTAATTAGAACTTAATATCTAGACAATATATGCATAATAAGTTTTTATTTATCACATATGAAATCACTGCCATGTTATAGGTTTTATGTTTCCGCTGCGAAGTTTTGTGATTTTCCGTATGTGATTAATTGTATGAATGAATGAAAACAAACTGTAGCGTCCGTCTAGGCCCATGTAAGGGCGGGCGTTACAGATTGGTATCAGAGTCAGTTGTCATCTCACTACACACATATCAAGTCTGCTTCCTGCCGCTTCCAAGTAAGTAAAGAATTTATGCTTACTGTATTTAATGATTTATGAATAATGCTATGTTTGGATGAAACATATACTATGGAAGCATGTTCTTATCTTA
>NW_027435150.1:0-3696 GCF_044706935.1 Curcuma longa
TAACAAGCATTCACAAGTTAAAAAAAAATGCATGTGCATGTGTGTTACTCCCCCTGAATTCCTTACTCCCCCTGAATTCCTTACTCTCCCCCTTATTCAAGGAATTTATAAAAAAAATTTGGCACATAAAAATTTTTAAAAATTTAACTTGAACCTTTTTATTTCTCTCCCCCTTTGACATAATCAAAAATATATAGTCCTTTTAGGTAGAGTCCAAGCGTAACAAAAATTAGATAGTAAAAAAAATTTCCTTTTTGGGGCGAGTGTCTGACTTAGGTTCTAGCTAACTACTAGAAAGTAGTAGCTTGACCCAGTCAGCCAAGTTAAATGTATCATCCCAATTTAAAAATTTGTCTTTTGTTTTGGGACACTTAACTTGATCAATTTGAGATTAAAGTCTAAGCTTTTGGTTCGATGCACTGACTTATAGCATCTTTTTGGCTTAGACTAGAGGCCTATACATCTCACACCGTTCTAAGTTTTTGTCAATCACAAACAAGGTATCTAGTGTGCTTTGTGAGATGTCCACCTAGATCTATAGGTACATGCTTTCTAGGGGGTTTGCTTCTAGTCTAGGGCTAAAACATTTCTTTTCTTTATTTTTGAAAACAAGTTAAAAAAAATTTCAAAAATAAGTAAGGTTTTGAAAAATATTTATAATAGATTTGAAAACCATGAGTTTTTGAAAACAAAAAAAATTCTTTTTCCTATTCTACTAAACATAATCCTAGTTTTCTTCTAAGTATAAGCAAGTAAGCAAGAGAACAAGTAAAACAATAGTAATAATACAAGTCTAGTATCATCACAAGTCTAGCAAGTAGCAGCATAAGTCAAAAGATAGGTAAGCAATATACATGCATAGCATCAAGTCAAACATCCAAATCAAGTCAGAGTGTCAAATAAACGATCTACTGAGGTGGTGGAGGTGGGGGTGGTGGTATCTGTAGAGCCCTCACAAGCTGTAGAATCTCAGCCATACTCGCAGACTGTGCATCCAGACGTCCAATAACTGTCTGTAGAGTCTCCTCCATCCTATCCAATCTCTGGTCTGTCGTCATGGGTGGAGGTGGAGCTGGTGCATCAGGTAAAGCAAGGAGCTCCTCTATCTCTGCTCCTAGCTCTATGTCTGCTAAGTTTGGCTGAGGCTGGTCCTGGTCCTGGTCCTGCTGATGATGCCCTCGTGGCTGCTGGATCTGAGGCTGCCTCCATGATAATCTCCCCTCAGCACTAACGTCTATGTGACCTAAGGTGATCTGTCGGCTGCCAATACTGTCATAGTCTCCATGGGGTATGATCTCACCTATGGTGGTATCCACCCCTAGAGACGCAAATATGCCTGTCAAAATATGACAGTATGGCATGTGCACTCTCCTACTGGTCACTATAGAGGCGGCATAGATAACAGTATGAAAGATGAGGAGTCCAAGGTCAATATCTAGTCTGTGAGTGAAGGCATAGAGAAGAAAGGAGTGAAATGGTCTCATGGGAGTCAGGTTTTTTGTGGTCAAGGGTAGTATGCAGTTTACTATAACTCTGTAAAGGACATACTCCTGGACCCTAAGATCAGTGGAGGAGAAGTGGACCAGTCCAGGGGCTCTATCCTGCTGGAAGAAATAGGTGTGCATAACGTCTAGAGTAATCTCCTCGTAGGGCTCATCGAAGGGCATGCAGGAATGAGGGTAGACTATGAACTGGGAGGCTGAAGGTCGAAATCCTATGAATGAATTTATCATGGCTGGTGTGATCGTGATGGTCCTACGCCCAACTCTAGAGATAATAGTATTGTCGTCCTGAAGATCAAGGTTGTTATAGAATTCTGAACACAAGGTTGTGTTCATGGGAGAGGTACAGTAGACAAGTCGGTCTAGGTGGTAGTGGGTGATGGCCTGAACTGATAAGGGACAAGAACGAGTGAAGAATCCCCTATCCAATGATCTACAGGGAAGTGCAATATAGGTAGTCTGTTCAAACCTAAGTCTATGTCCTTCAGTAGGAAACCTAGGGTCTGTTGAGGGGTTACTATTGAAGGCAGCCTCTCTAGCTCTCTTTGCTCGTCTAAACAAGTAATACTACGTAAATAACAGAAAGAAATACAACAAAAATGAAAAAAAGATTGAGAATAGAATGTTACTTGGGACCCATAGAGCTTTCCTAAGGAAGATATCAGCTTTAACGGCGGTAAAAAGTGGTAAAAAGAAGGTGGGAAGAAGATTTTTCGGATGAGTTTCGGCTGTCGCCGATTCTGTTTTTATCCTTCGGCCTGAGTCGACTCCAGGGGTCTGAGTCGACTCAGATAGCGGTGTGAGTCGACTCAGATAGCGGTGTGAGTCGACTCCAGCAGGCGAAAAGACGTTTTAGCGGGAATATTCCCGCCGTTTCGCCGACTGGACTTGAGTCGACTCCAGAAAATCTGGAGTCGACTCAGATCGGTGATTTTGCCGATCTGACGGTTTAAATGGGTTTTATTAAAAAAATTCGTTAAAAAATTTATTTAAAATTAAATTTTATTTAAGTTTTTTTAAGTTTAAAAAAATTTTTAAGTTTTTTAATTTAAAAAAATTATTTAATTAATTAAAGTTATTTAATTTTGAAAATTATTTAATTAATTTTAAAGTTATTTAATTTTAAAAGTTATTTAATTTAATTTAATTTTATTTTAAAGTTATTTAATTTTGAAAATTATTTAATTAATTTTGAAGTTATTTAATTTGAAAAATTATTTAATTGATTTAATTTTGAAGTTATTTAATTTTGAAAATTATTTAATTAATTTTGAAGTAATTTTTAAAAGTTATTTAATTTTGAAAATTTATTTAATTAATTTTGAAGTTATTTAATTTTGAAAAAAATTTATTTAATTTAATTTTGAAGTAATTTAATTTTAAAAATTATTTAATTAATTTTGAAGTTATTTAATTTTGAAAAATTTATTTAATTAATTTTGAAGTTATTTAATTTTGAAAATTATTTAATTAATTTTTAAAGTTATTTTAATTTTGAGTTTATTTAATTTTAAATGTTTGTTGAGTTGATTTTTGTTTATTACCTATTCATCTCACCCAGTCTAAGTGGTCAAACAGTTAACCTATGGGTTAATTGTGAGATGATTTCGATTTTATCTTTGTTTATTGTGAAAAGGTATCTATACTTGATCAATTTTGAGTTAGATTCAGGTTTAACTTTCAATCAGTTAAGTACACATTTCAAGAATTGATTTCCAGGCAGTGGCGAGGCACAGAGGCCTTCTTGGTTATCGGAGCAACGACCACTTTCTAAGACAAAATCAATTCAGGAAATTATGGACTTAACCAATTTATTGATAAACCTTGGTCTAACTAGTCTAGGATGTGGCGAGGTAGCTTCGGCCAGTTCGGTTCGACTCAGTGAATCAAGTCAGGTACTCCTTACCCTTCCTGACCACTTAATCTAGCCTCCCTGACGTACTATCATCTCGCCCCACCCTGGTACTAGGTTGGCAAGAATTGATCAAGTAGTTGGTCCTTAAACTAGCCTAATTTCTAATACAGAAAAGTAAAGCTAAGTTATACAAGCAATCAAGCAATGCGATTTTGTTCCCCCGGGATCGTGTCCCTTGATTGGTCGAACCAAGTGGACCTGATCCTTGGGAATCAAAAATTGGTTCGGTCTGATTGGGTTAACCAGTCGGGACTTCAGAGCCCACGCTTGGACTTGTGA
>NW_027435151.1:0-9493 GCF_044706935.1 Curcuma longa
TTATTGCAAAATACACTATTGCAATCATTTGACCAAAACATGATACTTTATTTCATAAATGTTTATATACAAAAGAGCTAGTCTTTTCAATATACTTCCTGACAGAATCCACAGGGACCGTGGAATTAATTATTAACTTAGCACAATAAGAGTGGATAATTCATAGGAAATGGTCGTGTGTGGGGGAGAAAGAGTGTCCTAGAGCTCCTAAACCTTAGTTCGAAGATATAATCCGACTGTGACAAAATGTGGAAGGCGATCCTAGGACTTCGGATTCCTCGAGATATTGATTGATTGGCTTGGATCCTCTACCATTCCTCAATGATTACACAATTGTAGGGATTCTAACCAAATTCCAATTAAACCTCGTCAGGTTTCCTCGGAATAAATCAATGGTGTTCTAATGTTACTTATATTGGTTTGAGATGATTCTAGATAGCCTGGTTCAAGGCTTTCCTATGTCACTTAGGCACCCCAGAATACTACTAGAATCCTACCCTCTGTCACCGGGTATCCTTTTAGAGACCTCTCCTCAACACTAAGCAATCGTTAGTTATCCCTCATAAAGATTATTCATAGCTTAAGCAATCCTTCAGAAGGTCCGGTTAAGACTCTACTCCTGTCACGAGGCGTCCCGGGTATACGATCCTAAGAATTACTCAAACTCCAAATAATCTCTACCCTTATAGATTCATACCATTCACAAGCATATCATTAAACAAGTATAAAGCACAAATTCACAAAGCAATTGCACAATCAAATCATAGAACATGGTAGATTAACAAATCTAAAATTACAATCATCCAATAACCCCGATTTCTCCTACATCCTAGAATCTGGAGGACTACTCCATATCGGGGAGGTTACAATACAGAGAAAAAAGTAAATAATACATCATATTCCAAGGATCTAAGAGGAAAATAAGAAATAGGACTTATCGATGAGCTTCATCTTCTCTGGACTACAATCTCTGCGAAGGTGGGGCGTGGATGTGATGGAGTGTCTGGAAGGATGAACGGATTATCGAATCTAGCTCCGGAATGAGGCGTCGGTGGCTCTAGCACGCTCCGATGGCTCTCCAAAGTCTCCCCCCCCCCCCTTTTTAGGGCTCTTAAGGGGGTCTATTTATAAGTCCCCATGAAATACCCTGAAAATCAGCCAAGCACGCCTCCGTCACACGGCCGTGTCTGGAAGACATGGCCTAGTGTGGCCGCCTTGCTGTAGAGAGGCACGGCCGTGCCTATGAGGCACTGCTATGCAGAGTTGATGCTCTATTGAGAGGCACGGTCGTGCCTGTGAGGCACGGCCAAAGGCAGTCTGCTCTTTGCTGAGAGACACGCCCGTGCCTGTGAGGCACGGCCAAGGACAGGTGCTCCTCTGGTGGGGGACACGGTCGTGTCTGAGGGACACGACCATGTCTTGGCAAAGATCTGTTGAAGAGACACGGCCGTGTCTTGGGGACACGACCATGTCTGGCTGATGCAGGAAGAGGCACGGGCGTGCCTCTAAGGCACGGCCTAGGCTAGTTGACTCTCTGGTTGAAGGCACACCCGTGTCATGGAAACACGACCTCTGGAGGTGATGGACACGGCTGTGCCTATGAGGCACGACCCTGTCTTGCCCTGTCTTCAATAAGTGCTCCATTCTGCCTATTTTGCTCCGTTTTCCATCTTAAAACACACAAATATACGAGCAGTCCTCCGAACTAGGAAGTAAAAAATACAATGTCAAATGCATAGGTAAAGGGTGTAATATACGTAAGATACAGCATGAAAAGCAGAAAGATGTGCGAATAAAGTATAAGGAATAGTTATATATCCAACGCACATCAACTACGTTCTTCACCTGCATTTTGCCGTATTGCAAGGGTGGCTGGGATGAATCATGTGATGGTCGGTCCGGGATCCAAGTAGGGGCGTATTGGGTGGTAGATGATCTTGGCGAATTCAATGATTTCTATATTTTAATTGGAGTTCCCATCCAAGTAGTTTGCATTTCCCTGACTTTCCCTTTGTGTTTGTTGCTGGAAAATTATAATTAGGATTTGTTGTGGTTGTCGGATGTGACAGACGGTGATCGGTTTGTGGATGGTTATCGTGTTTAATTCTGTGGGATTTGTTATGTGGGCCTATTCATGGTTGTTGATCGGGTTTCTGTTGGACTGATCAGAGTTGTTAATGTTGGGTTTATGATCAGATTCTTTTGGGTATGTTGATCTAGTGATCGGTTTGAGTATGATGGGTTTTGTTAGGGTTTAGTTTATGTTAGGATTGTGCATGCTATCAGAATTATTTATGGCTGTTTGGGGTTGATGGATTTTGTTCTAGGTTGATCTGGTGGATTAGATTAAGGTTTACTTATAGTTACACAAGTTTACTTTAATAATTAATGAGTCAGTTAAAGTATTAATTAGTTTAAGATTTAGTTAATAATTGATTAATCAGTTTAATTAGATTAATTGGAAATGATGAGTTGATTTGGGTTAGGGTTAACTCTTGATCCGGTTGAGTGATTAGATTAGGTTAATTTAATGATAATGGTTAAGTATGGATTGAACTTAATTGGGTGTGTGTGATGAGTGGTGTTAACTGGACTTGGTTGGATTAATCTGGCCAAGTTGAGTTAATTGGATATGGATTAAGTTAGTGTTTGATCTGTTAAGGTTAACCAGAGTTTAGTTGGACTTGGTTGAGTTAGTCTAGATTCGGTTGGGGTTACCTTGTTGTAAAAAATTTAATATAATATTGTATTTAGAGGGTGTTGCATTTTTATAAATTTCAGGACCTTGATTTGTGGATCCTGTTATATGGAGAGGTTTTTATTTCGACGTGCGTCTTACCATATGGGTACTCCTTTACTTGGTCAATATAGGTCTTTTCATAGTACATGATTATTCTGTTGCTATTCTTATTACATTTGCTGGTTGATTCGTTGCTTGATACTTACTGTTGACCTTGATATGATCCCATTGTCATCAATACAGTCTCATTAATTATTGTTCATCTATGCTGACTTATTATGATTGATGTTGTGTATACCTTGGTAGATGTAGTAGTTATCTGTTGAACTGTGCATTATAGTATCATAACATGTTGTTGTTGTTAACTCTCACTACTTGTGTGGGTGAGAGCATTATAGCACTACATAGTGTGGGTGCTACCAAGACTAGCTAGATAGCTCTCCTATGTTGGTGCAAGATGCACTAAGATCTTGACTAGAGTTTCAATGTTTGACAATACACCTAGGTCTGGACAGTTTGACCAAGGGGTTGAACCAAACAGGACTTGATGTTTGGATGTTTGGAAGTGAGTGAAGTCTAGTCAGATGACTAGCGAGAAGTCCTAGTCAGTTAGACTAGGCAGTGGAAGCCCTGATTTGGACGATCGGGCAAGGAAAGTCCTAGTTGTAGGCTAGGCAAAGGGAAGTCCTAGTTTGGAGGATCAAGCAGAAGTCTTGGCAGAGTCGATGCACTAGGTGAAGTCTGGGCTGGTCTGGGTGACCGAGTCACAGCAGAAGACTGGGCTAGTCTGGATGACCGAGTCGCAGCAGAAGTCTGGGCTGGTCTGGGTGACCGAGTCGCAGCAGAAGTCTGAGTTTGTTAGAGAGAACCGAATCGTAGCACAAATCCTAGGGGCTGAGGACAGAGTCGAGCAAAAGTCCAACAAGTCTGGAAGACTTGGTTGGCATAAATTCTCCAGAGTGGAGTGGGTTAGACTAACTAGGATTTCGATAGAAATCCGAAGTTAGACCCACAAGGTAAGGCTTAGGATTGTTTGTATATTTGCATGTTTGTCTTGCAGGAACCAGGAGATGGAAGCAAGATGGAGAAAACATAAGTGAAGCAAACAAAGTAAAGCCAAACCAACCATTCTAAAGAATCAAGTCGACTGGGACTAGAACTGGAACCCAGTCGACTGAAGGTCCAGTCGACTGAAGGGCCAGTCGACTAAAAAGTGGATAAACGAGCGGAAAGAAGTTCTATCTACCACGTCGGCTGGAGTCGACTTAGATGGGGAGTTGAGTCGACTCAGGACCAGTATAAAAGAAGGTGAATGTGCACAATCAATTCATTCATTCCAAAAAGTTCCCCTCTCCGCCTAGTGCTATTTCTGAACGCGAACGGAGCCAAACACATGCAACCAGAGAAGATCCAGGAGGAGTGTGCGGTGCTCGGACTTCCAGATCGGCGGCTATTGTTTGGTGATTTTATTATTACATATCTTTTCTGTTCTTATTTCATTGTTATGATTTACGGACTGTAAGACGGGTTTCTCTGCCTCCGAACGATGTTCGGAAAGGAGACCACTAGTGGACGGGCGCTTCCCGAATTAGGCCTTGGATGTTCTAATCCTGGGGGGTTAGGAACCAAGTAAAATTCGCGAGTCCCCTGCATCTTATTTCTAATTCCGCTGCAAGTGCTTTAATAGATATCGATCGAAAGTGAAAATGCAATACGCGCTATTCACCCCTCCCCCCCCCCCCCCCCCCCCCCCCCCCCCCCCCCCCCCCCCCCCCCCCCCCCCCCCCCGTCTAGCACGTACAAGATCCTACAATTGGTATCAGAGCTGGTGCGCTCTTTATTGGACTAACCGCCAAGGGAGCAAAGACGGCAAAGATGGAGGGGGAGCAAGGTAATTTCAAAATTCATTTAAAATTGCATATAATCTATTTTAAATGCAGGGAGAGAGGGCACTACAAAAATAAGTGTTCTACTCAAAAGATTCGGACGGCACCACCGGTGGCAAAGGAGCAACCAATGCTAGAAGCCCGGAGGAACAAAGAGCACATCCAGTGCTTCAAGTGCCAAAAACGCGGACATTACAAGAATCGGGGCCCTGAGAGGAAGACGACGAAAAAGTTAGAATTGGGGGAAGCGATTCCGGTAAGTTAATTAAATTACAAAAGTACCCCTAGGTTGCATGAGCATGCTATAATTTCTTTTTCTACAAAGTTAGATAATTTTTCTAAAAATTTAGAAAAATTAGAAAAAGTCAAATTGAGTAATTCAACGGATAAATCCAAAAATTTAGATAAATTAAAAAATTCTAAATTAGAAAATTTAGATAATTTGACAAATTCAAATTTGAACAATTTAAATTTGAAAATGTCAAATCTCGATAAGTTAGAACATTTAAAATTAGATAAAAATTTAAATAATTTGACTAAATTAAATTTGGATAATTCAAATTTGAAAAAGTCAGATTTAACAATATTAGATAATAATTTAAATAATTTTATATCCTAAAGATAAACAAAACTTTAGACCAAGTCTTTAACTTATCTAATTTGAATAATTCTAAATTAGAAAAATTCAATCTTAGATCCTAAAGATAAACAAAACTTATCTAATTTGGATAAATTAATTAATAAATCTAAATTAAATAATAATTTAACTAATTCAAATTTAACCAATTCAATTATTAATGATTAAAATTTAATTAATTTAGATTTATCTCAAATAAATAAAAAATTAGACCAAGTCTTTAACTTATCCAACCAAGATAATGATAAACATAATAAATCAACTTCAATTAATTTAATAATTCCAAAAAATAATAATTCAATTAAAGAAGATAAAATTAATAATCATCAAGATAAGTTGAATAATTCAATTTTACTTAATAATTCGAAATTAAATAATAAAATTAATAATAACAATGTAACTTTTAATTATCAAATATTGAATAAATCTAATAAATTAAATCTTAAAAATTTGAAATTAAATAATCAAATTTATTATAATAGTGTAACCTTTAATTATGAAACATTAAATAAATCCAATAAATTCAAAATTTAAAATTTAAAATTAAATAATAAAGTTAATTATAATTCTGTACATTTTAATTATGAAACATTGAATAACTCAGAAAAATTAAAATTCAAAAATATTAAATTAAATCCTAAAATTTAGAAAAATAATTGTATAAATTTTAACAAGTCAAATTTAAATCTTAAAACTCAAATTTATTAATTATTCAAACATAATTTAATTAAATAATATAAATTAATAATTCAAACATAACTTAATCAAATAATACAAACTATAAATTTAAAATTTAAATTAAATTAAATTAAATTAAAATTAAATTAAATTAAATTAAAAATAAATCAAATTAAATTAAAATTAAATTAAATTAAATTAAATTAAATTAAAATTAAATTAAATTAAATTAAATTAAATTAAATTAAATTAAATTAAATTAAATTAAAATTAAATTAAATTAAAATAAAATAAATTAAATTAAAATTAAATTAAAATTAAATTAAATTAAATTAAAATTAAAATTAAAATAAAATTAAATTAAATTAAATTAAATTAAATTAAGATAAATTAAGATAAAATTAAATTGACATTAAATTCAAATTAAAAGTCATGAACATAATAATAAACTACTTTTAATTATATATGAAATTAACTTAAAATATTACAAAATGCAACAAATTAAATAAAATTTAAAGTATGTCAAAATGGGTTGACACACTCGCAGTTCCACACAACATGTATCAAATCGAGAATTTTATATATTATTAGAAATTAAAAAATATTGCGTGAATTGTTTGACTCATGCATACTTGCCATGACATGCATCTGCCTTATGTTAAATGCATACAACATGCCATGTCATTATGTCTAATTTTCTGCTTAACTTAGAATGGTTAGATAAGGACACATGAATGGTTGATACTTGCCAACAAAGTACCAGGGTGGGACGAGATGATAGTACGTTAGGGAAGCTTGGTCTAGGTAGTCAAGTGGGGTAAGGAGTACCTTGCTTGGTCTGCTTAGCTAAGTGGAACTGACCGAAACTACCTCGCCACATCCTAGACTAGTTAGACCAAGATTTCTCAAGAAATTGGTTAATGTCATAATTTCTTGAATCAATTTTGTCTTAGAACGTCATTACAAAAAAAATGGCATTCTGCGACGAAATATGCGACGAATTTGGTCAAAAAATTCGTCGTAAAAAAATTTCCAACGAAATTTGCGACGAACAATTTTTGTTGCTAAAAAATCGTCGCCAAACTTCTACGTTGAAAAATTGATGTTTGTCACAAATATTTGTGACAAAAAATTAAGTTCGTCGCAGAATTCGTCGCCAATTGGCGACGAACAATGATTCATCGCCAATTGGCGACAAATTAGTTTCGTCGCCAATTGGCGACGAATAAAATTCGTCGCCAATTGGCGACGAACCCATAATTCGTCACCAATTGGCGACGAAACTAATTTGTCGCCAATTGGCGACGAACACAGGATTCATCGCCAATTGGCGACGAATTCTACGACGAATTTAATTTTCGTCACAAATAATCGATATACAGTAAGTTACGATATAATTGCAACGATCACTGTTTCGTCGCAAAATTCGTTGCCAATTGGCGACGAATTTGGTTTTCGTCGTAAAATTCGTTGCAAAATTAAAAAAAAATTAACAACAACAATTTAATTTTTTAATATTCCTGTAATACATATAATATCGATCCAATCGGATCGATTTACAAATACATTTAACCTGTAACAATCAACCATATCAAATCTATAACAATCCAAACAATCCACATAACATTCAAACAAGTATATATATCAAATCCATAACCATCCATACAATCCAAACATCATAAACAATCCAAACATCATATACAAACTCCATAACAATCCATACAATCCAAACATCATATACAAACTCCATAAAAAGTCAAACAATATCCATAAACAATCCATACAAAGTCTAAACAAATCCATACAAAGTCAAAGCATCATCGAAATCCAACAAATCTATACAAAGTCTAAACAAATTAGATGAGATATGAATAAAAGATAGGAAGAAGATCATCGTGGTCCCCCAGAAACTCTGCTGGATTCTTCGTCACTATCTTTTATTCGCCTGCATACAAAAATAAAAACAGAGATAAAGTAATATCATTCAAATGCAATAAAAACTAAAACCTATAAATTAAATATGTAAAGAATTACCTTTTTTTTATTTGTTTAAAAAAACCACCTGTTAAAAAAATTAAATAGTATTAGTAACAATATAAAAATTATTAACTTACAGGTCTAAACAACTACCAAATAACTAAAATAATATTTATAAAAAATTCCTACACAAAAAACTCATGAAGTATCACCACCATCGTCGCTGGCGTCATCGTGGTCGTCGTCGTTGTTGTCGTCGTCGTCGTCCTCATCACCAAGAAGAGATTGCAACTGAAAATGTTGCAAGATGCGAGATTGTTGTCTTTGCAATTTTTTAATTTCATTTTCTCTTTTTTTTCATTTCCTGATCTCTTCTTATCATTTCTTGATCTCTTTGTTCTAATAACCCTTTCAAATGGGTTACCTCCTCTGTCAAACTATGAATCTGTGATGTGACAACAGGGGAGGTGGTAGAAGAGGTACCAGCAACTCTATGGGTTCTGCTCAAAGAACTCATACCCAAAATCCTTCCACCACCTTTGCATCCCCCACTCGCCTCCAACCACCGACTCAATTCATTGCCAACTGAGGGCTCAGATCCCTCAGAGCTACCAGCTGAAGATCGCTGTGCTAACTTAAGCTCACAATATTTATCCTGTATTATCAAAAGAAATATTAATATGCTATAATATTTTAGAAATTAAACACATAAATATATAAGAATATATATTAAAACCTTCATTGCTTTAGCTCGGTCTCCGCTCCAACTCTTGTCTTTTTTCTGGAACGTGCGAGTGAAAGTATCGATAACATTTTGTTAGGATCGGTTGAATAGCTAGAGGGGGGTGAATAGCGTTTCTCGATTTTTCTTGATCTTTCTCTGCACAGAGATTAGCGGAAGCAAAAATATAAAAGAGAAAGACAGAGATCAACGCTAACCCGGTTTATTTTACTTGGTATCCACCTCCGCAGAGGTGACTAATCCAAGGATCCACACGCACGCACACACCCGATGGACTATGAATCTTCTCCTTCTCGAAAACTCGAAGGCGGAGAAACCTTTACACCTTTCTAATCTCCTCAAAAATGATATGAAATATTGTCTAGGAGGAGAGGAATAAAGCAGAGAACAGAGCACAAAAATGTTAGGAAATCGGGCCGCAAAAACCGCTTTTGCGTTGCGGAAAACCCCGTTTCTCTTGCCACCGGATCCGTACGAAAATCATAAATTTGTTTTCTACTTAGATCTACTCTAGATCTACATGTTTAGAGCTTTTACCCTTGATGCGTGCCCTTCGCGTATCCCGCTCGCTCCTTTGGTTCGCTGGATCTCGAGAGCGTCAAGCGCCGCTCCTCTACAAGTATCCACACGGACAATCGGTGGAACCAAAACCAAAGGTGTGCTAGCACCAACAAAGGTTTTGGCAAGGCTAGAGAGGAGAGGGAGAAGGAGAGAAAATCTAAGGAGAGAGGAGAAGAGAGAAGTGCATTCACGTTTAGAGCATGAGAAAAACAATTTTTCATTCTTATATGTCACATCACACCCATTCAAGGCTAATTAATCCTATTAAAAAA
>NW_027435152.1:0-1157 GCF_044706935.1 Curcuma longa
TTTTTATGCAATTTTTAATCAATTCAATTCTGGATTTTTACATGAAAATAATCGTTAAATGAATTAATTTGATTATATTTGTGTCATGTGGTATAATTGAAGATTTTATTATAATTTCTATGATTTGATGGTAAATTTTACATTAATTGAGTTTATTTGATTTTAGGGCTCAAATCGGGTCAAGTTCGAGCTCAACCAAGATCAAATCGAGTCAAATTTGCCAAATTGATCAAGCCAACATGGAGGACATGATCTAGATCGAGCCCGATCAAAATTCCAGAATTTTTCGCAAACCCTAAAGCCCTAGATCAAGTTCAGATCATCAAAATCAAAACGGACGGCCAGGATTTGATGATTAATCAGGGTATTCGGTATATAAACAACGCTTAATCGATTAATTTTCTGGGGGCTACTGTTCTTCGTTCTTCCCCGACGCGCATCCCCTGTTGAGGGACGTACCAAACGGCGGCCCCCCTTCTTCCCTTTCAAACTCCATTGTGATCCTTGTTCCTTGAAGAGTCCAACGCCGGCCGAGTGGGTATTTTCTGGCGGCTAGAAGGCGCGCGGCGGAGAAGAGTTTCTCCGGCGCCGTAATCCCCTGTTTCTGATTTTTCCGGCGGTTTGCTGCACAGTACGAGGCCGCGGGACGTGGAGGGGTTCTCCTAGGATCGTGGAAATCCCTTGAACTGTCAGCAATTCAATCGGAGCAAGAAGGAAGGAGAAATTCCGGTTCGCAGCTCCAAACAAACCCTGAACCACTCTGTTCACGTCCGTGGAGGGTTTCTGCGGGCATTTTCAGGTGTTGGGCAGTGGTTAAACCTTCAAGAAGCTGACGTGAAAGTTTTGAATTGGATCAGTAAAGCTGGTTTGACATCCAGCTGAGGAGACACAATCGAAGAAGGGAGAAGAGGCTAAATTACTAGTTTCTGATTTCAAATTCTTTTTTTCTGCATTCCTTTGTTTCGGTTTACTGTCAATCTCTGAAGTGTAGCTAATCTAAACATTTAGTAACCTTGTGAATTCGGTTTTTGGTCAGTGTTTAGCTTTTGTTTGAATTCTTAATTGTTCTAGCATCTAATTAGCTGAGTTAACCTTTCAAAGCCAGGTTTCTTTGTTGCGGAAACTGAATTTTCTGTTTTCTCTACTGTTCCGTGCCA
>NW_027435153.1:0-2373 GCF_044706935.1 Curcuma longa
TTGATGATTGATTTAAGTGGCATTGCATTTTACTTTGAATTAATAAAAATCTGAGTTTATTTGGATTAAATAAAGGGTTTTGGTTTTAAAATTGATATTCATGATTTCTTTCGAGTTAATTCAAATTTTGATTGGTTTGTTAATTTTGGTTTTAGGTGAAGACCGGGAAAGTCGGATGAGCTCAAAATCAGCCAAATCAAGTCACTGTTGAACTGGGTTGATCAAATCATTTGAAGCAAACCAGGAATTGAGTCTAGGAATTGAATCTAATGCTGAACCGGACCAGAATTTGAGTGAACCCGGTTCACTGGAGAAGAAAACCAGCGGTTTGGAGAAGAGAACAGTGGCTTCGCAGATTTGGATCGCGACTTTTCTTCTCCGCGCGCGCGACACCAAGGCGAAACTCCATTCAGATCTCAGATCTCAGTTCATTTTCCATCTTCAACAGCAATCTCTGAAATCATCAGCAACGGGCAAGAGATTGGGCAGATCGCAATCAACATCATTTCCAGATTTCGCTGTTTCCTTCTTCCCCATTCCGCCGAACCATCAGATTAAGGGCGTTCCCTGAATCTGTTCTTTCCAGCTAATTGCAGAGTTTCTGGAGTTCTCTAAGGAGTTCTGCAATCGCTTCATTCTCAGATTCATCAGAGCAACAACATTCAAATTTATCAGTTCATCTTCAGATCCGATCGCTGTTTAGTCTCTGTTCTTCACGCGACGAGAATTCTGGCTTTAAGGGCGTTCTCTTTAGCTGGAATGTCTTGATTTACCGGCTGAGGAATTCAGAAGATGCTGTTGAAAACCAAAAGGGCGTTCCCTGAGGTTACTTTGCAGATCTGCGAAGAGAAGGAATTTGTTCTTTGATCTTGAGTTTGTGAATGAATTTTCCAGCATTTTCTTAACCTAGATTTCAGAATCGTCTCATTGAACATTTGCTGTTTATTTTGTTTCAGCTTAAGAACATTTCATTTGTTGAATTAGAATTTTTATGATTAGTGGAATTGTGTAGTTATAATTTTAGTTCCTGTTTCATTAGTTTAATTTCGAATTTCAAGCATTTTAATTCAATACTTAGTTTTCTATCATTAGATCTTTTAAATCAAGATAGGATCCTTAGTTTAATTTCATTAGAATTTAGAGCTTCTTTGAATGTAGAGTTAGATTCAATATGAATTTAGGTTCTGTGTTGCGGTTTCTTTTGTTATTAAATCTGCATTTAATTAGTCATTTTTCTGATAATTCAGTAATCTTAGTTTAATTGTAATTTCGTTTAATTCAATCATTTTGATTAGATTTAAATTCAGATTTGTTAAATACCAAAAATAGTTGAAGGTCTTAATCAAGCACATTTATTAGTATCCTTGGAAAAATACGACTTGGGACTCCATACTACACTTTTATTTTTAGTCTTGAATTGTTTTGATCTATATCAATTTGATGCACCACGTGACACGTAGAATGGGAGACACCAAATTTTGGCGCCGTTGCCGGGGACTTTAGTAGAGATTGTTTGAATTGAGCTATTTTCATTTTTCTTTATTTGCTTTGATCATTATTGGTTTGCAACATGTATGGAAATTCATTTTATCAGCAACCATCTTTCCAACAATTTGAACAACCACATTTTTATTTGCAGGATCAACCATTTCAAGCTCAAAATCAGAATTTTCAGGATGGTCAATTTCAACAGCCTTTTCATCAAGTTCAACAGCAAAACAATCAATTCCAACATCAAAATCAAAATTTTCAGCAACCGTATCAACCTCAACAAAATTTTCAGCAATCCTACAACAATTTTCAACCTCAATTCCATTATTCACAGCATCAAAACAGTTCATTTCAGCAACATCATTTCCAGCCCATAATTCAAGGATTTTCACAGCCTTATAGCAACTTACAGCAGCCCCAAAATCAAGGATTTCAAGGCACGAATTTTCAGCAACTTACCTCGAACTTTCAACCAAGTTTTCAAGATCAAAATGCACCATTTCAAGCCCAAAATCGATGCCAATCAACAAATTTTCAAAGTGGACAGATTTCAAGCAATTTTCAACATTCCACCTATTTTCAAGATTCAAGCTCAAACCAAGATGAATATGAAAAGTCTATTGAGTTTATTCAACAACAAAGGATTGAGGAGATGATGCAACAAATGCTATTGCAACAACAATCTCAACAAAGGGCTGTTACAACCTTGCAAAATCTTGAGAGGCAATTTGAACAACTTGTAAGTAGCATGAATCAAATGCAAGCTCAAAGTTCAGAAATTAATTGTGAACCAAGTCCAAGAAACACAGAAGTGCAAGTTGATTTCAGTTTGAATGATGGAGAGAATGCATTGGTAATTGAGGAAGCTGATTTGGAGCCTAG
>NW_027435154.1:0-1675 GCF_044706935.1 Curcuma longa
GTCAGGGCTCTGATAAGGGCGGGCGTTACACTTCCGGAAATCTGAACATCATCTAGGACCGTTCCTTCGAGAAGTAGTGACAAGATGTTCTAGGGAGGTTTGCGGGGTTCGTGTGACGGGATCCTTAGCTGATTATGACCACCTGTGTTACTTGTTATGAAGGAGGGAATTCGGTCCTAAGAGAAATTCTCATGAACAATCCCTGTACTTAATGGAACTTGCCCAATTCGATTGTACTCTGAGCGGCAATAAGACTAGGGAGGTTTGCGGAGGTCACGTGACAGGTCCTCTTAGCTGATTATGATCACCTACGCTCGAATGCCAACGAATGTAGAATTGCTTGGGGTGAGTACAATTGAGGAAGATTCTGAAAGGAGCCCTCAATTGAGTGTAGGATAAACATGGGGAATCCGTCAAAACATCAGTAAGGGTTAATGGAGGGGGGTAGGCTTATCTTTTGATCAATCGTTGAAGTGGGGAAACCATTATCTCGAGATTTGACGCACTTACCGAGATGCCCAGATTATCAAATTTCATTAAGGGACTTGTATCCACAAAGGACCTCACTCGGGCCAAAAAGATGGTGGCGCTCCCGGAGGAAGTGAGTAACATAATATTAAACAAGGGACTTTCTCCTAAGCTCAAGGACTCAGGTAGTTTTACCATTCCATGCAAATTAGATAATATTTCAATTGGTAGAGCTTTCTGTGACCTAGGGGCGAGCGTCAACATCATTCCCCACACAACAAGTGATAAATTTGGATTTACGGATCTTAAACTTAACGCCACGGCACTTCAACTAGCGGACTGCTCACATATATATTCAAGGGGCATAGTTGAAGATGTGTCGGTGGAAGTCGGGGGATTCACCATCCCTACCGACTTCATTGTACTTGATATGAAAGAAGATCCGTCAGTCCCAATCATTTTGGGAAGGCCATTCTTATCCACTGCTGGGGCTATCATTGATATGAAGAATCATAGGTTATCCCTGGAAGTTGGAAGAGAAAGAGTGGAGTTCGACCTCTCGCAAGACTCAAAAGCCATTCTTTCAGAAAAGAAGCATCACTGTGAGCTGGATGATATTCAGCAAACAAAGAAAGTATTGTACCATTCTTTCACATTGCCGACAAAGAGACCCGTACCGGCCGGGAAAATAAGGAAGCTTTATGAAAAAAATGAACCCTGTACATTTGTAGACTTTTAGAGTTTTTGTTGGTTTCAATAAGCTGCTAATAAGTTTTCTTGCTTTTGCAAGAAATTTTCTGAACCGGAAGCTAATAAAGCTGGGTCGTGCCTCTTAGGCACGGCCGTGCCTTTCACAAGGCACAACCCAGCACCAGGCCGTGTCTCATAGACACGGCCGTGCTTCCCAACAGAAGCACGCCATCCACAAGCCGTGTCTACTCTTCCACATTCCTAAACCCCATCTTTCCATTTTCTTTCTCTTTTCCATCTCTTCTCCACTTTCTTCTTCATCCCCAAATCTACCATAAAACTCCCAGATTTGCTTCTGTTCACCTCCTCCAGGCCTTGGTAGGAGGTAGAAAAATTCGAGTCTGGGGGACCCAAAAAATCCGCTCCGAAGAGCATAGAACCCCGCAGAACAAAAAACTTTTGATCCCGCCTTTGGATCAATTGACTAAGTCTATAAGGAAGAGAATGTCAATTGATC
>NW_027435155.1:0-2544 GCF_044706935.1 Curcuma longa
AAAAATGTAAATAGTGTAAATAATTACATTTTGTTTTGAAATTTGTTTTCTTTGCTTAGTTTGCAATTTGTTTTGAAATTTGCTTTGAAGTTTTTTTTTTTGCAATTTGATTTGAATTTTGCTTTATGCACGGTAGATTAACTTGTCATTGATCACCAATACATCTCTTGTTTGTCTTTCTTGCAAGAACAGTAGCACTTGTTAAGATGAAGGTGATTAATGCTTGTAGTTAATATCCTAGGACTATTTCTTTTCTTATCTTCATAAGTAGGAAGTGAGCTAGTATAACTTGAATAAGTCAAACCTTGGCCTGGTTTTAGGATCTTCTTTCACTTATACCTGATCTAGGAGGTTGATAGATTTCTGAAAGTAGTCATGATTCATGAAACCTGTTTAGTACTAGTGTTCCCATGGTGATCTTCCATTGCATTTTGGTTACTGGACCAACTCAAGGCATGTAAGCTCTTTTGGAAAAATCTTACATCCTTGCTAAAAAAAAAAAATTCTACCGTTTGCAATAAAAGCAAATTCATTGCAAAAACAATAAAAGGATGAAAAAAAACAGTATCGAGAGTGGAAACTTTTCATTTACCCCTTTGAGACCGAAAAGCGGTTACTGGGAAATAAATGATTTGATTCCCTTGACTTGAGGTAATCCTTTGAGACCTTGTGCAATGGAAGATATGAACCAAGCCTGTGGCAGGTAAGTGTCTAGGGCCGGGAACACTTAGGAATTCTGTAGCATGACGACTTGACTAGAAGTAAGGATTTTGATACCAAATGGATTTAGGTCACGTTCTGCGATAGGCCATTATTTTGATGATTCTATCCGCTCCGAAGAGCATAGAACCCCACAGAACAAAAAATTTATCCCGCCTAGGATCAATTGACAAAGTCTATAAAGAAGACTAGATCAATTGATCCTTCAGGATCGCCGATTCCTAAATTATTATCTACGGTTTATCTAACTTGTTCTAGTAAAATAAAAACTGCGGAAATAAAATTATTACCAGAACCTTGAAGATAACCTCGCTGTCTTCCGCTGTATTCCTGTCTTCTTCCTGGACGTTGGGTGGACAACGATCCTCCAGGAATAAGAGTCTGCAAAAACCTCCGGATGAAGAACCTTTGGATCGCCCTTCTTCCTTCTCGCTGCAACTTCACCTTGGCTTGTCTTCTTGCTAGGTCCGGCCACCTCTCTTGAATAGAAGAGGTTCGGCCACCTCAAGAGGAGAAGGTAAAGGGGCGGTGGTGGAAGAAAACAAAACAAGGAAAAGGAAGAAGAAGAGGGAATTAGGGCGGCGGCACAAGAAGAAGAGGCACTACAACAAAATTGACTTTCCGCATCATGTTATTAACAGCACACAATTTTAATGTGTTGTTAATAATAATTTACAAGCGCACAAAATCACGTGCGCTGTGGATAATAGATTATGTTTTAAAATTAACAGCGTGCATTTAATAGTGCGCTGCGAATAGTTTTTTTTCGCAGCGTACAAAAATTATACGCTGTTAAAAAGAAGGAAAAAAAAATATCATTAACAGTGCGTATATTCGTACGCTGTTAAAAAGATATTAAAAAATATTATTTATTAAATTTTTATATTTTTCTTTTGAGTTTTTTTGGCATTTTGGCGCTGCAGGCCAATTACTTTTCTCCCGCTCCGAGCCGCGCTCTCCCGCTCCTTAGGTTTTCTGCCATCTCGCGATTTCTTCACCCGACCGCAATTGCAGAACTCCGCCGCACGCGCTCTCCCGCACGTCGCTCGGCCAGTCGCGCTCGCCCGCACGCGCTCGCCTGCCCGCGCTCGGCTCCCTGCGCTCGCCCGCCCAAGCTCGGCCGCCTACGCTCGCCCGGCCACGCTCGCCCGACGGCCTATTTCGCCCGCGCTCGGCCCTGCGACGGCGGTGTCGCCCGCGCTCGGCTCCCCCGACGGTGTTTCACCGGCGCTCGGCCACCCCCCCCCCCCCGCCCCGACGCCCCTGTTTTGTCCGTGCTCACTCCCTCCGACGGCCGTGCTCGGTCCGGCGGCTCTTCGGCCACCCGCACTCACTCCCCCCGTGCGCCTCCCGCCAGCCGTCCATCCTCCTCCTCCTCCAGGCATCAGGGTTGAAGTTTAGGATTTCCTCTCTCCTTTTCTGCACGAGTTGCAGCGGCAGGTAAATTTAGGATTTTAGGATCTGTTAATTTTAGGGTTAAGATGTAGTTTAGGGTTTGCATTGTTGTATTTTAAGATTTGATGTTGTAATTTAGACTGTTTATTTTTTGGTTAACTTGTATTTTAGGGTTTGCCATATTGTATTTTAGGATTTGTCATGTTGTATTTTAAGATTTGATGTTGTATTTTAGACTGTTAATTTTAGGGTTATGATGTTGTATTTTAGGGTTTGGCATGTTGGATTTATATTATGTTGTAAATTTTAAGGTTTTGATTTTGTCATGTTTTCCATTTTATGATTTTAGATTGTTAATTTTAGGATTATGATGTTATATTTTTAGGGTTTGCCATGTTGGATTTATGTTGTAAATTTTAAGGTTTTGAT
>NW_027435156.1:0-4431 GCF_044706935.1 Curcuma longa
TATTCCCTGGCAGTAGTGACATTTGGGACTGCTGTTCCAGCTGGACAATTTGTGCCGGGTATAATGATTGGATCAACTTATGGACGTCTTGTCGGAATGTTTGTGGTCAAATTCTACCAAAAACTAAATGTTGAGGAAGGAACGTAAGTGCTTCTTCTTTTCAGTTTTCTCTTGTGCTGTTTGAGTACTTTTTCCCGTAAATTCTCCAAACAAGATTTTGACGAGAACATCCACAGAGAACACCTTACCTACTACCTTAATATAGTTGTGGCCCTATAAAGTGAACATGTTGTGAGATGTGACTTAAAATACTAAAATTCAATCCAGAACTAGTTGGAGGAAACATAAAGCCAGTCTTCTGGTTTCTAACAAACAGGTTATGGCCAGGGCAGTTAGATAAATAGGTAAAATGCATAGCTGCATTTGTGCCATGCAGCATTGACCAGTTTAATGGCACATGATATATTTGAAATTGCTTGATATCAGATTAGAAGAGTAGATCTGACTGAAGTTAAGTAGCAGATGCGACAAAAGAGGATAGCAAGGTAAGGGGCAAGCTTCATGATCAGATTTCTAAGGACATCTTATATAAGATCTAAGTACAATGAGGACACATAAAAGAATAGTAAAAAACTTGTGAATACTTTTTTCATTAACTATATGTTAACTGAAGCCTACTAATTTTTTCAGCTAAATGGTTTACCAATTTGATTTTAGCACTATTTTTTTTTCTGTCTCAAAAGCAATCTCATAGTCCAGAGGCATCTAAAGTTCCATCAAGTGCTAGCTTATTCTATCCACTTAATAAATGCTTTTTTTTTTCTTTTTGGTTTTAACCACGAGGTGTCTTCACATCACCTTGCATGTGAAACTATTTCCCATTCAGAGTGGGAGGGAAAAGGTTAAACCATTTCTCTCAACAGTGTTATTATATGGATTCAAACACTTAACCTTTAGCCAGAAGCCCTCAGGATACTGATGCACTACCAACAGTGTTATTATATGGATTCAAACACTTAACCTTCTTTAATCTGGTATCTAACAAACCGCTTATTTATAATTTCTCTCTGTTGAACTTAGTTGCTAATACACCACCAAAGACCAAATTCACCAAAGAAAAAATTTATTACAAATAATATGGTTAACATTGAGGAGGGAGGGAAGCGGAGGGATCTCTTTAAAGGTAATCAACGAAAAATTGGAAACCAGTTGTAGGAAAGAAACAATCCTGTACCTATTGAACTCATTCAAACTTGGAATGCATTTCTATTTTCTAAACAAGAAAATTACCAAATCAGAAAAATACCTTGATTAACTTATTCTCTTGAACAAAAAGATCTACCAAAATAAACTTATTAGAACTAAAAAATTAATTTCCTCATATGAATGACTAATGAAAGCAAAGAACCAACCAACTATTCTGATTCAACATATTAAGATAGTCTGTTTAGAACCTAAACAGTTTTGCACTACTTTGGACAGTCATTCAAATTAATTAATATATCAAACAAACATCATAAACTCATAGTATGCTCAAGACAATGATTGATTATGCAATCAAAAGATCAAAATACCTTAGACTTAGCCTATAAAGAATGCATCTTTAGTGTAAATGAAATAGTTGTGGGATAGGGAGAACAGATAAGAGAAGACAAGATATCCAATAATGACCATAAGTAAAAACATTTTTTAGGATCATGAGACCATATGGTTGCTCTCCTTGATGAATCATTGTGAATCTTAGATGAACTGCAATCCACCTAACACAGTTAGAGGAGCCATGGCCAATTGGATGGGGAGTTCAGGGGTGGGGGTTTGGCAGCCTGGGGCAGAGAGATTGACGATTGAACAGCAATGGAATCCAACAAACAACTATGAGTTGGCACCTATGCCTGATTGATGGTGGAGGAAATAGGGGCAGTCTCACTGATTCTGATAAACCTGACAGGGTAGGTTGTGATTCAACAGTGTTTCTATCAGGGTGCAAGCCTGCATCTGTTCCAGCTGGGATTTCATGATCCTATGGCCTGATTTGCATTTTTGATAACCTTAGTTGTGTGTACTAGTGAGCCTGAACAGAAGCTATTATATGATCTTAGTGTGCTTTACAGAATGATCTGAAATATTGCTCTTGTACATTTTGTGTTACTTTCTTCTCGTCCTCCTCCTCCAGTGTTTTCTTTGTTAACATTTCAGTTATATTCTGACACAATCAAGTACAATGATGGCATCTGTGTGCATATAGTCTTGGTATTTTTAAAGTTAAAACTTAAATTTGTTTGTGGTAAGGGTAGTTCTCTATGCGGTAATTTTAAAATCTATCAGTTTCTGGGTTCAACATTTCATTATCTTATTGAAGGGATGTGTTAATTGGGTAGTTATATGATTCTAGTTGTTTTTTTTTTAATATCAAGAACCAATAGTTAGTGATGTGTGTCCTTTACTTCTCTAAAATTTATTTCCTTCTCAGATATGCTCTACTTGGTGCTGCTTCTTTTCTTGGTGGTTCCATGCGGATGACTGTTTCTTTATGTGTCATTATGGTTGAAATTACAAATAACTTGCAGCTCTTACCCCTTATCATGCTTGTTCTTCTAATATCAAAGGTATGAATTTGTTTGTTTTTGTTGTGAAAAGTAGGGGTAGACACGTCTTTTTCTCTTATGATCTTAGGGTTATATTGGCTATATAAACCCTGTACATATCTTCTTTTGGAGTTAAGATAATTTAACATGGTATCAGAGCGGGTTTTTCCAAAACCCTTATTTTTTCTCCGCCGCCTCCCGCAACCGCTACCTCTCTTCTTTCTTTTCTCTGTTCGACGCTGCGACGGAGAACCATCGCCTCGAATTTTTTTTTCTCTCCTCTTCCGAAGCGTTGCACGCTCGAGCCTCTTTCCTCCGTAGCCATCGCCTCAAGCTTTCCTCTTCCGAAGCACTGCACAGCCACGCGTTGGACGCCGCCTCCCACTCTTCTTCGTTCTGCCGCTACTCACGAAGAGAAAAGGAGTGGTGGCCGACCGCGACGTGTGGAGGGTTGCCGATCAAGGAAGGCCCTGTTCTTCTTCTCCTTCTCCTTTGTGATCGCCGGCTGTGTGGGAGATCACATCCGGATTTCTCCGCTCCATCGGAGGAACCTTGCTGCCGGAAAAGCCTAGCTGAGTGGTTCTTCTTCCCTTCACGTGACGCCGACCTTTTCCTCTTCTCTGTTCGGAACGCTGCCTGATCAAGGGTTGCCGACCGTCGCAGCCGGACCTCTCTGCTCCACCGGAGAAGCTTGCTGCCGAAGACCAGTTGCTGGAGGAAGCTTGCTGCCGGAAACCAGTGGTTGGAGGAAGCTAGTTGCCGGAGACCAGTGGCTGGAGGAAGCTTGCTGCCAGAGACCAGTGGCTGGAACAACCTTGCTGCCAAAGGCTCGCTGTCGCTGGAGAAGAGACCATCCTCTGGTCCACTACCGCTGCCGGAGCTGTCGAAACGCGACATTGCTGCTTTCCTCCGCTCTGCTAAAAAAAAAAACTCTGCTCGAGAAAAAAAAAGTTTTGTTGAAGGAAAAAAAATTTTTTTTGCTACTCGAGAAATTTTATAGCCACAATTTTATGTTATGATGGACACCTCTGGAGAAACTTCTGGTATTTCTGCAGATCCCATGACTTCTTCTG
Organism: Curcuma longa; assembly: GCF_044706935.1. NCBI lineage: Eukaryota > Viridiplantae > Streptophyta > Magnoliopsida > Zingiberales > Zingiberaceae > Curcuma > Curcuma longa. The sequence goes on from NW_027435156.1 coordinate 3,659, forward strand.
GACAAGTACAACCATTTTTCACGATGTCAGGAGCTGGAGGTCTTCAGATAACCTCGGAAAAATTGACAGAGACAAATTATGCATCTTGGGCAGTTGCTGTTGAACTTTATGTTGAAGGCCATGATAAACTTGATGTTCTTCATGGTACTAGAGTGAAACCAGATGAAAAGGATCCAAATTTTCGTGTTTGGAGACGTGACAATATTCAGTTGATGACTTGGATACTCAATTCCGTCAGTTCTAGCATCAAACAGGTTATTCTTCATAACAAAACTGCTTTTGATATGTGGAAGACACTGGAGCAAATGTACGGTCGCAAGCATGACATGCTACGTACTTATCAGCTAAGTAGTCAAATCTTTAAACTTGTTCAAGGTTCTATGTCTGTTACAAATTATTTTGCTGCTCTGAAGGGGTTGTGGGATGAGTTTGACTACTACAGGATGGAAGATTGGATTTCCACTGATGATCACCAGAGATATCTAAAACTTCTGGAGAAGGACAGAATTATTAAGTTTCTAGATGGACTTAATGCAGAGTTTGAGAGTTTAAAAGGATAAATTCTTAGTCTTGATCCTACTCCCTCTTTAGAACAAGTTTACTACAAAGTTCTCAGTGAGGAGGGTAGGTCTGTAAACAGGTTCAAGTCTGGGGGAACTAGAGGAAAAAGTGATAAATTTTGTCGCCACTGCAAGAGGACTAATCATGATTCAAATTTTTGTTGGGAGAAATATCCAGAGAAGAAACCTGACAAATTCAAGCCCAGTGACAAG
>NW_027435157.1:0-8545 GCF_044706935.1 Curcuma longa
TTCATGAGTGTTTGCCTTAGTTTAACGCTGGCTGGCAACCTAACGCAACCCTCCTCCTTTATCCGAGCTTGGGACCGGCAATGATAAGGTAAACTTATCACAGGCGGAGTTTAATCTACCTCACTCTTGTTAAATTTTTATACATATCCTTAATTACTTCAATATACACTAGTTAATACCTTTCTTTTCTAAAATTCTCCACGTAATGTTTCTTGAAATTATGTCAAAAGTTTTTTCTAGATTAATGAATATCTTACTTCTTTTCCTAATATTTTTCAATCAATTAGTTGTCAAAGAAGATGAATAACTTCTATGATTAACCTTTTATGCACGAATCCAAATTAATGTTTGATAATCTTGATCTTCTTCCTTAATCTTTTTTTTACTTTCTCATGCTTTCATAATATGATTCATTAATTTAATGTCCCTATAATTCATATAATTTTGTATTATCTTTTATTTTTATAAAGGGAAATTAGAGTACTTACCATATCCACTAACAATACATTTTCTTCGTTCTCAATATTAGGTTAAATAACTTTGTAAATCATTAAATATGTTACTTCCTCCTATGTACTATACCACTATGGGAATATGATCCGGTCAAACATCATTTTCATTTTACATCTCATTTAATGCATGTTCTATTTTTGAAGTTTGAATTCTCAAATAAAAATTTAAATATTACTCTCCTCTAACCTACTTAAATTATTTAAGCTAAGTTGGTCTCCTAAACCTTTATCAAAAAATTGATGAAAATACCTCTTTTATCGCTTTTTTATTTCCTCAACCTTCACTAGTACCTGTTGAATTCATCTTTAATGTATCTTATTTGGGTAAAATCCTTTATTTTTCTCTCTCTCTCGCTTTAAATATTTTATAGATATATCTTTTCCCTTCTTTTATATCATGTTATTGATACAATCATTTGAAAACTTTACTTTTGACTTCGCTCACTACTTTCTTAGCAATTGTATGTTTTTCAAGGTTTAAAATATCGAGCCGTGCCGGAGTTTCGGTCCTGGACCGGAACGATACAGTTTCGGTACCGTATCGTACCGTGCCGGTATAGTTTCGGTATTTTTAAAATATAAAATATATTAATTAAAATAAAAAATTTAATCTAAATATTTAAAAATAAAAAATAAAATTTTTTGATAATTTTATAGGTTTTAATAGGGCCTAATAAAATTTTTTGATAATTTTATAGATTTTAATAGGGTCTATTTAAATTATCCCGAATTATAACTTTGAACTATAACTAGGAGTTGATTATTAAAATCTAATTAATACCTAAGTTTAAAAAAAAAAAAACTCGCGATCGCGGCACGCGGAAGCGGACGCGCGGACTGTCGCGGGGCCCCGGCGGCATCGCCGGCCCCGGGCGGCGCCTCCGGCGGCGTCGCCGAGGCCTCGCGACGCCTCGCGACGCCTCAGGAACGTCGCCGAGGCTACGCGACGCAGCCGGAGGTTCCGGCCCGGAGCCGGCGACGCCGCCGGAGATGCCGCCCGGCCGGAATTCATGTGCCGGCGCTGCGCCGGTGCCGGTGCCGCGTCGGAACGAGATTTTTCGTGCGTATCGGGCGATACGGCACGAAATTTCAAACCTTGATGTTTTTTAAAGTTGTTTTCATTTTTACAAGTATATTGTTTGTTATTTTGTTACTTTTCGATTGTCCATCTTTATTCCACCATAAAAAAATTTATTTAGTGGCGCCTGTCCTCTTAATGAGTATGCTCTTGATCGCTATTTTCAAATTTAATACCATTCTATTTTATGTCATATTTGAGTTGATATGTAATTCTAATAATTGTGCTTCTACTCTCTCCTTAAAGTTACTTTATTTTCTATCTTTTAACTTCCACCATTTAATCTTAGAGTCATACATATTTTTCTTCTACTAATATTACTTGAGGTGTGTATCTAATACTGCTAACTTAATGTCGGGTGGTTTAAGTTTTCTCTAAAGATGACCTGGTAATTTTTATAAAAAAAATTCTCTTAAATATAAGAAAATCAATTTATAACTTATTATTCTTATTTTTGAACGTGACCAGGTGTTATCTATTCTTAAAAAGCATATCGGCTATTATAAATTCATATGTTATCGTGAAATTTCATATACATTTTCTTTCTTCATTTCTTCTTGCAAAATTCCCCATGCACCCTATCATATTCTATATTTGTTACTCTTACATGCTCATTTAGTTCTCCTCTTATTAAAATCATCTTATTTGTTGAAATTTTTTGTACTAGTTGATCTAGGTTTACTTAAAACCTATGTTTAGTGTCTTCATCTAATCTTATTTGAAGTACATATATGCTAAAAACATTAATAATTTCTTTCGCTACCACTATTTAAAGAGTTATAATTCTATCTTCTTTTTTAATTACTTCTACTACTTTATCCCATACAAGCTATTTATAACAATATCCACTTTATTTTTCGTTTTACTTTTTCATGTGTACTATAGCTTAAAACTTGTCTTCTCCCTACTAAGTTTATTTTATAAATATAAAATATTAATTCTTTTCCTAACCATTGTATTTATTACTCCATTATTTTGCCATTGAACATTCCTATGTTTCATGTTTCAAATCTAACACAATCGGTATTTCTATAATGTATATTTTATCCAACTTAGGGTGTAAGAACTCTTGCATATTTAACAATACATTTAAGTTCTTATAGAAATGTAATAGTCCTTGTTGATACATTGCAATTAAACCCTGTAATACGTTCCTTCCAATGAGGGACTTACCATTAGCATGATAGTTTAGTTATATCATGAAAATAAATAAATCAAATATATATGTGTGTATATATATATTTAAGATATTAAGAACTCAATAAGTTAAAAAGTTTTGATTTAACTTAACGCTAAATAATAAAATAACTAATAATAAATAAATAAACATATAGGAATATATAAAATTTTATTAGAATTTTTCTGAATTTAAAACGGCAATTTACCAAAGGGTGCATGCAGATTTCAAAAATTTCTAAATTACGCACCATACTTTGAGAATGACCAAAAGACGCACTAATTTACGGTGGACTTCCCATTCTGCCCCTCCCACCAAGATTAGCTTTCAACACGTCGATTTCCAATGCATCCAAGCCACATTTAAAACGTTTAAATTTTAAAATAATTTTAATAGTTCATATGCATGTAACTTCAACATCTCTCTCCCTCCTCTCCCTCTCTTTGTGCGTACCAACCTAATATCTTCTCTGTTAAGTCGCCGAAGGTAAAAGTCTGACACTCTGTTTTAGTCGACGAGATCGTCTCACACCAAAAACGTTCACAACTATTTTTGTGTCCCTCTCAGACGGCATCAACTCATTTAGGGTTTTCAATGAAACTCACATACTAACCTAGTTCAACTATCTGCATTGAGTTTAGATTTTTGTTTGTCATCTATACTCTCATTTCAGAATGATGCAAGGTGTGGCAGGTGTTTCAGCCTTTAATTCTCGATTATCCACAAAAGTATATAATATGGACATGTTTACTTTTTAGTGTTTATCTCCTGTGGGCTTGGATGTCGTTGTTTTTAACAAACATATTGATTTATTGAAGTCTATAATTTCATTGACGAGTTATGATGTAAATTTCGTTGGATTTCAAAACAACAATATTCAGAACAATGTTCATTTAGATTTGGAAAACCTCCACCGATGTGTATTTGGTTGTTAATAATTTCAATATTGAAAAATTATAGGCTTCAGTTGATCTTGGACAAAAACTACATTGGAATAGTGTATTAGGTCACTAACAGTTTTTTTTAAGCATCCACATTGAAGGAAAGTATCGTGATTTTGTTCGTTTACATGATCGATACATAGTGATTATCAAACAATCCCCCTTGGGTATTTTCTTATGCATACAAGATATGCAGCATATCCATGGTATATTGATCAATATATTTCAAAATTAAGATTCAACATCTGAAACCTTTAGATTCTTAAGTACATTTTACAGTTGTGAAACTTAACCACGAAGTAGTAAGTACTTTAGTAAAATCAAATAGTTGGAGAAACTTAATATTTTTTTTATGTTGGTCATTAGAAAATATATCTTAGAAGATAATTAATCATTTTAAATTTTTAGGTGTATCGGCTATCTTCACTAGAACAGATGTGTCGTTGTTGCTTGGTATTACAAACCGAGGTGCTTCGGTTCCTATGAATTCAAGAATTGAGGAGTTGCTTAAATTTTATTCTCAGATTTGAAATAGATGATAATGTTTTACAATTTTACAAATTGTATATTTTATATATTTTTGTGTCTTATTTTCTTCTAGTAAATAAAAGATTCCTTTAGGTCTTATAAATATAGTAGATGATTTTGACAATCTTAGTAGATTTAACTGGATTGAAATCATCCATCATTTATGACTCCACAATTACCCAAGTTTAGGCATCGATTTTCATCTACTCAGATAAATTAATCCAACACCACACTCCCTTACCTAGCTTACCTAAAAGAATCTGTTGGTCTTCTAACTTTAAGTTTATTCTTAATGTTAAATTTGATAATATTTTGTGAACATTTATGAGTATGTAACACTTTATGATGAATCAAGCATGCTTTTTAGAACATGTTCCAATCCAAAAAATCATGCAATAATGAAGGAGCATGAATAAACAAGTAGAGGATTATTCCTTCACATATTAGTAAGGTGAAAGCTTTGTTCAATCAAGATTCACCTGAAAAGGTATATATCGAAGACTAACACCTAACTTGGGTTGATATGCAGTTTCTAAGATTTATTTTTATAATTTGATAGATTATCATTGAACTAATCCCTACCCAATATTAAATTACATTGGTTGAAAACCTTGATTTCGTTGATGATACTCTACGTCCATAGAGACATCACAATTAGATGGCACAAAAGCTGGATGTCAAAGTAGTAACGAATGTCGCAACTGCATGATTCAAGCAAACCAAATCAAAGAGCACATTGGAGAACATGCAGTTAAATGTAAGGGTGAAAGAATTACTCGAAATAATACAAAATAAAGGGATGCAAGCTAAATCAAATGATCCTGTAGTCGATCGTCATCCTGAACTAGTGACTTTTACAACAAGGAGTAGGAGAGGATGCGACCTAAGTCGCTATGATTACAGGAATACTCCAACTGATAGTCCATTGTGGCTCTAGTTTTTACCCAAGAGTAAGTGGAGCAAGATACAAATCTACAAACCTACGAAAAACATCATAACAAGGTCGAAAATTCATAAAAGAACCCAAAGATGTTGTAGACAAGGGAAAAGGAAAAATTGATGGGGATGATATGGAAGAAGAAAGAGACTCTTAATTATCGAAGACAATTCCGAAAAAGAGGCGGCCAAGGATGCCGCAAGGATTGCCCAACTTAACAAAATGAGAAAACAAATTATTGCCGTGTATTTGCACATAAATTAGTTTTAGCCATTTGATTAAAATCATTAATTAAATTTATTTTATGTTTATGATGGTAGTATGTCAAGAAGCAATTTAAGAATTTGAAGAAGAAAAAACAAGACGAAGATGTGGTTTACGTATTAAAATAATTGGAGAATCTAAAATATGGTAGTCTGAATTCTGAATTATATAGTTTATTCGATTAAGTGACAAGTTAAGATAATTATCTGATTCTTTACTTTATTTTACTGATTTATAATAATTGATTTACTTTGCAAGTTTGCAACTGAAATAGTTTGGAAGGAACCATCTTTTAGTTTAACTAAGTCTTTCTTCTTATATGATGTGACACCTATTATATTATTCTATTTAAGGGGGCATCCTCGTCTGGTAGGTCATACAATGTCTATTTATTATTCAACCTTCTTCACTGTAAGGAATTTAAATGATTTGAGAATATATAATATTATAATATATTTTATTATTTGGTTAAGTATGTATATCTTTGCATATTTGTAGTCAATATTAAAATCCTTAAGGAAGTCTGTTATGCAACAAGGGATACAGACATATATGGAAGATGGAGAGGTTAAGTATATTACACCTTTGACCATTGATTGGGCACACTTTCACTTGTTGGCCGTCGACACCAAAGCAATGGCTTTTAATCATTATAATTCTCTTATAAGTGAGTGTAAATCAAATTCTGATTTTGAAGCAACGAGGAACATCCAATATTCATATGCATGCTAGTATTGTAGTATAGATTCCAATTGATGTATATTTTATAGTCATGTTCATTCGTATAGGTATCCGAAATAAAACAATATACTCGTAAGAAACTTGTTGCAATTCATCCTTATTTAAAAAATCATAATCCCTTACGCTAATGGATCTCTCTCACGGTAGAATGTCCACAATAAGAAGCCAGGTAAGGAAAGGAGAAATAGTAAGAATATAAAATTTTATATTAAATATTAAATACTAAATTACTGAAGTTATTTACAGTGTCGACTGTGCCTTCTTTGTGATACAATATATTCGATGTCTGTTATATGATCTGAAGATGGACTTCAAATAAGAAGACATGAAATTGATGTACTAGTATCAATTTTGAGGGATAAGTCCTGCAAAACATCGAATTAATTATCCATAGTATTGTAAGAAAAACAATTGGATTGGATAGAGAATGTAAAGTTATAATTGTTTAGTGTTGTTACTATTATATATTTGATTCGCAAATTATATTTAATCCTAATGTATGTAGTATGTGTTATATTGATCGTGTAATAGACGGTGTTATCTATGATATGAGAAATATATACTGAATGGTCACGGGAATAACTTGATTGTCTAGCCAAATAGAAATCATCACAATGTCGAAATTGGCACGGAAGAGTGCAACTATGAATACCATCAATGTAAACCAATCTCAGCAACCCTGCAATTGAAAATTATTGTCTTGTTTCAAAGTCTGTGTCAAATGGCACGTGACCATAACTTAGTTCACATTCTTCAGATCTAATACTTCACATCATATCTACGTTCTGCATCTCAACCCTTCTTAAAGATTGAAAGTTTGTAGGAATCCAAATATCCTAGATCCATCAGTAGATTTTGGTCAAAATCCACTGATTGACTCAAGCAGGTTAGATCGGACCCATTTCAGGTCCTTTGTGCTCCTAAGACTGCAAGTAGTCCAACGGTGTCGTCTATTCTCTATTTCTGACTCTCCACAGGTGCTCTACTATTATGCAACCTCTCAGCTTTTACGTGGTCCTGGTATCCTGGAGATCAACCCCACGTTAGGGTTAGTCTGGGATCAGACTAGGCTCGTAATAGTGCTGATCTACCGACACCCCACATTAATCCTTGATCAGAACCAAGGTTTGTCACCATATCTTTCTCCTTGCTCAACCCTTCCTAATGGTTGCAAGTTTACAGAAATCCAAATAGTCTAAGTTTATCAATAGATTTTGGTCAAAACCAACTGATCGACCTAAACAGGTCAGATCGGATCCATTTTAAGTCCTTTGTGTTTCTGAGATTGCAAGGAGTCCAACGGTGTCTTTCATTCCCTATTTCTTGCTTTCTGCAAGTACTCCACTGTTATGCAATCTCTCAGTTTGAACGTGGTGATGGTCTCCTAGAGATCAAGCCCAAGCTAGGTCAAATAAAATATGATCAATAAAATATGCTAACAAAACCATTTGCTAACAAAACCATCTGCTAACAAAACCAAAAGCAACAACATAATCATTTACTAACTTGATCAATAAAATATGTCAAATAAAACGGGTGTACATACTGTACATCCAAATTCTGCACAAAAATCAAGTATTGACTACGAGCAAAACACGCTACCAAGAATGGTTCTCGTGGACAGTCAGGATATGTAAATAGTCACTGTTTGCGAGCGAAACACATTGTCACAAACGAGACTTATGGGCAAACAGGGTGTGTAAGTAGCTATCTAGCTACTGACCACAGGCGAAACATGCTACCACGAACAATTCTCGTGGGCAGTCAGAATATATAAATAGCCACTGTCTGCGGGTGAAACACACTACCACAAACAGGACTCGTAGGCAGATAGGTGTGTAAGTAGCTATCTAGCTACAAACTGTGAACGAAACACACTACCATGAACAATTCTCGTGGGCATTCTTGGTAGGTGTATTGTCGCTCGCAAATAGTGATTCTTTGTATATCTGAAATGCACACGAGAACCATTCATGATAAGATGTTTCCCCCATAGTCCGGAGCTTGATAGCTACTTATTACCTTGTCTGCCTACGAGTTTCGTTTATGGTAGTGTGTTTCGTCCGTAGGCAGTGGCTATTTACATATTCTGACTACCGATGAGAATCGTTCGTGGTAGTGTGTTTCGCCTGCAATTAATAGCTACTTACCCTGGCTACCACAAGTCTCGTTCATGGTAGCATGTTTCGCCCGCAGATAGTAGATATTTACATATCCTGACTACCTACGAGAATCGTTCCGGTAACGTGTTTCGCCCGCAATCAGTACTTGATTATTGTGCAGGATTTGGATGTACAATATGTTCACCTATTTTATTTGACATACTTGGTTAATCAAATTAGTAGATGATTATATTGTTGCTTTTGT
>NW_027435158.1:0-1160 GCF_044706935.1 Curcuma longa
GTCAAGGCTAAGGGCTGAAGGAGAAGCTGAAATGAGATTTTTCAGGGGTCCACTCAGTCGACTGGCCCTGCCAGCAGTCGACTGCTCATAAATCAGACGCACACAGAAAAATCAATCAAGCCAGAGGAAGACAGGAGTCGACTGGGCAGTCGACTGGAGTATTGAAGTCGACTTATGCCAGTCGACTGATCTTGGATTAGTCGACTGATATTTGAACGTTGGAGAAAGATGGCGAGCATTTAATGCGCTTTAATGCAAGATTTTGTTGCCGATTGAAGCCATCAGTCGACTGGCCCTGCCAGCAGTCGACTGATGTCGAAGAATTATAAAAAAAGCTTGCTCGAGATCAACTCAAGTATTCTGCCATTCTTTTATTTTTCAGTGCTTCTTTTGAGAACTTGTTGTTCTCTGATTCTTTGCTTTCTTCCTCTCCTCCTAAACATTATTTCACATCATTTTGAGGAGAATGAAAAGGTTGTAAAGGTTTCTCCGCCTTCGAGGTTTTCAAGAAGAGACGATTCATAGTGCAGCGGGTGTGTGCGTGCGTGTGGATCCTTGGATTAGTCACCTCTGCGGAGGTGGATACCAGGTAAACGAACCGGGTTAGCGTTGATCTATTATTTTCTCTATTATATTTTGCTTCCGCTAACACTCTTGCAGAGAAACAATCGAAGAAGATTCGAAAAATGCTATTCACCCCCCTCTAGCGAACCAACCGATTCTAACAATTAATATCAGAGTGAGACCGCTCTTCACCGGACTAACCGCCGGATGAGCCATGATCCAGATCTAACCATGTGGGGACCATCGAGGAAAACAAAGGAAGTAGGGGAGGCTCAGACCATGAGGGACATGGCAGCCGGACCATGAGGGACATGGCAGCCGGACCATGAGAACATGGCAGCCGGACCATGAGAAATGGTAGCGGAGCTTCCAGTGGTCCTTTGTTTGAGGGGGGGATTGTTGGGTTGCAAGGGTGCAAACATAGTCCCACATCTAAAACACATGGGAAAGATCATGGGTTTAAAAGGATGGAAAGTATCTCCATTGGTATGAGGCCTTTTGGGGAGAGCCCAAGAACAAAACCATGAGGGCTTAGGCCCAAAGTGGACAATATCATGCCATTGTGGAGATACAAACATCCTTTTGGACCTAACAAT
>NW_027435159.1:0-1236 GCF_044706935.1 Curcuma longa
AAAGTTTTTGTTTCATTTTTGATCCCTGTTGAATTGTCTCTCTTGTCTATCAAAATGACTTCTTCCTCTGTCACATCCTCTACCATGAAAACCTCCTCTTCCACGACCTCTATCAGTGAAGTCTTCCTTTTTTTATATCTCCCCCCTTCACTTGAGAAGCTTGAAATGTTTTTTCATCATTCTTCTCAACTAATCTATATCTCCTTGCCTCATAAGCTTGCAAAGAACCCATTAGTTCATCAAAAGAGCAAATCAAAAGATCTTTAGGCTCCTCAATTGCAGTTACTATGTAATTATATTTAGAGTAAAACTCATAAAACTTTCGAAACAATAATTGCATCAATGATATTTTCTTCATAAAATCTCATTTGAATGACAATAAAATTACTCCAGATAAAAAATCATATAAAGTTTCATTACCCTTCATAAGCAAAGTCTTAAACTCACTTATGAAAGTCTGGAGTTTGATAGCTATCACTCTAGAGGAGCTTTGGAATTCTTTCTGCAGTATTTCCTATGCTTTTTTGAAAAATAAAATAGTTATAATTCTGAAAAAAAATCGTCTCATATACTGCTTGTTAAAGGATAAATAATGTTTTTGAATCTTTCTTTCTGTTCTCTTTTAATCGACTTTTATGGCATCCTAGTCATCAAAAACTTTTCTGCTAAATCCCAAAGATCTTGAAATCTAAATAGAGTCTTCATTTTGATACACCAAAATTCGTAGCACTTTTCTTTGAAAATAGAGATGAGGGGCTTAGAGAGCCCATTGATTGTCATTGCAAACAACTAGGACACGTCAAACTCGGTGCTCTAATACCATTGTTAGAAAAATTAGGAAAGAAGATAATAGGAGGTAGAAAATAGATAAGGAAATTACACTATTATTTTCCAATGCTTGATTCATCAGCATGTAGTATATTTATAAACTATTTACACAATTCAAACAAGCCACTAACTCTATAAATATACCTTACTAATTCAACTAATAAAGATACATTAAACTTAGACACTATTCTTTTAACCACTAACTTCACTAATTGCCACATCATCAATCTATTAATTCCATTATTAATTTTGGATCGTTCTCAATAGATCCCTTGCCTTTGTGTCGGCACCACCTGCCTCATTCTTCGACGAGCTCGATTCCGCATCTGCTTGCTCTCATCTTTCTCTTGCCTCGCTTGCTTAGCCGGCCACTGCTTGCTAGACAACGATTATCATTGTAGTCGTCAC
>NW_027435160.1:0-3175 GCF_044706935.1 Curcuma longa
ATATATATATATTATATATATATATGGTTTAGTCCCTGAGGGTTTAGGATTTTAACTGACATCATGCCTTCGTTTCCCATTGATGAAGGTTTTACGGCGCCGTCACCCTAATTCCCTTGGAAGACCACCCTCTTGCTTCTGCTTCATCTTCTTCCACAGGGATCGAGTAATTGACGCTACAGGACAAGGACAATAGCTCTCTAATTAGGTTTCTTATCATTATTTACATATTTTATATGTTAAACCATGTTTTGTTGAAACTAGATCCTTATTTTATTTGTATTTTTAATTATCCAAGTTCTTATTTGGTTTATAGAACTTATATAGTTTAGGAATTTACAAATTCTTTCAATTGGTATCAGAGCTTAGGTTCTGTTTCATCGTATTTCATGGTTTATAAGACCACGCTTATCGTGTGATTGGTGGCATGTTCATTCCAAGTTGATTGTGAACAGGTTGAATTGGGCGTAGGCTCAATTTGTTGCACGATTCATAATGTGGAAGGAACACGAGATTTTTTAAAAATGAACGTGGGAACGTGAAAACAAAGAACGTGGAAAATTTCATGGTTTTTTCCTACGTTCCAGAAAAACAACACCGTAGGAAAGCTAAAAATTTTAAAGTTTTTTCCCATGTTCCAAAAAAAACTAAAATAAGAGAACGTGGAAGGTGTTTTCCACATTAAAGAAAAAAATGGTTTTTTTTCAAGAACGTGAAAAAAAAAACAAGGGGCACTTTCCACATGAGAGAAAAAAGTATTTATTTTTTTTAGAGAACGTGGGAACCTTTCAAGTTTTCTTTCTTTTGACAAATGATTGACAACCCTAAATTGGCGATAAATCAATTATCTAATTTGATTGCTTCTAATAATCAATTTAAATGATTAATTGGTGACCACCAATCGATGGTCATGAATCAACAATCGATTGATGAGTTAGATGTCGAACACATAAAGGTTTGTGATTGATTAGCGCAATCGATTGGTTGACACCAATCGATTTACACTCATCATCAATTGATTGATAATTTTGAAGTCGCATACAGTAGGCTTTCGAATCAATTGAGGTAATTGATTGAGTGATATCAATCGATTGTCATATGGTATTAATCAATTAATAAGTCTAATTCTTCTTGGGTCTATCTACACACGTGTTACTAAATTGAACTATTGTATCGGCCCAAAGGAAGGCATAAAGGAAAATTACTTTTATGTCAGATATATGTTCAAGATAGCTTATAACTATAGAATAAATTTATTTTGTTCAGATCGTGCACAAAATATGTTGGCCCAATGGAAGGCATATTGCGTGGCTGATTAAGGTTGATGTAAGTTATAGACCAATATATAATGCATATAAAGCGTCGAATTATGCGCATAATGAGTTGGTCCAAAGGAAGACTTATTATGTGACCAACTAAAGTTTGAGTTATATTAGAGAGTACCGCTAATAAATTATATTTTAGTCAAAAAAAAGTTAAATATAATATTATATTTAGTATCTCATAAAGCACATATTTATATACTTTATTTGCATATTTTATTATCTATACTTGTATATGTTCTTGGCATTCACTTTTTACCTGAATCTTTATGGGGTGAGACACTCAAGACTACAGTTTACCTATTTAATAGAGTACCAAGTAAGGCAGTAATTAAAATCTTATTCGAGATATGGACGGGTAGAAAGCCTGATATTAGATATTTAAACGTCTGAGGTTGTTTAACTGAGACTAGACCTTACAAGCCTAATGAAAAGAAACTGGACTCAAGAACTGTGAGTTGCAATGTTATGGATTACTCTGAAAAGTTTAAAGGGTATAAATTTTATAATCTCTCTAACAGATCCTTCTTTAAAATCGGAAATGCCAAATTCATTGAGAACAATGGGAGTGATAAAGTTAGAGAAATAATTTTTGAGAAAAGCGTAAGCAATCCTCTTGTGGTTACTACTAGTGCAATCAATAATGGTATGGTTACCATATCAGACATCATGGATATTAAACATTCAGAGGGAGTAGTGAATCAAGATATTCCCGTGACATCTCTAATGCAGTTGGAGGATCCCTCCACTCAAAGTGAGATATTTCCGAATATTGATGAGCACATACCTCAACTACCTCAAGAACAAGTGTCTTTAAGGCGATCTACGAGGAAATAGAGATCAATGATGTCTTGTGATTATGATTATCTCCAAGAGGATGATTGACATTGGATTGGAAAGTGATCCTGTATCTTTCCAAGAAGTCAAACGATTGTTAGTACCGATGGAATCAACAATGGTATGATATTGTCCACTTTGGGCCTAAGCCCTCATGGCTTTGTTCTTGGGCTCTCCCCAAAAGGCCTCATACCAATGGAGATACTTTCTATCCTTTTAACCCCATGATCTTTTTCATGTGCTTTAGATGTGGGACTATGTTTGCACCCTTGCAACTCAACAATCCCCCCTCAAACAAAGGACCACAAGTCCCCCTTAACGTCGTTTTTTGATGTCTGAATCCTCGACCCAATCCTCGGTCCACCCGACTTACTAGGACTTCCCACCTAGCCGCAACTAGGACTTTTTGCCTCTCGATCCACCCGACTTACTAGGACTTCCCACCTAGTCGCAACTAGGATTTTTTGCCCCTCGGTCCACCCGATCTACTAGGACTTCCCACCTAGTCGCAACTAAGACTTTTTGCCCCTCGGTCCACCCGACCTACTAGGACTTCTCACCTGGTGTCTGGTCCTCTTGATTCTGACACGAGAGCACCCACTTCCTTTGTTTAAGGTTCAAACCACATGATTAGATCTGGATCATGGCTCATCCAGCGGTTAGTCCGGTGAAGAGAGGTCTCACTCTGATACCACTTATTAGTACCGATGAAATCAAAATATCTCCATAATGGTATGATATTATCCACTTTGAGCCTAAGCCCTCATGACTTTGTTCTTGGGCTCTCCCCAAAAGGCCTCATACCAATGGAGATACTTTCCATCCTTTTAACCTCATGATCTTTTCCATGTGCATTAGATGTGGGACTATGTTTGCACCCTTGCAACCCAACAATGATACCTTAATCCTGAAAGGTGGATTAACGCCATGCAAGAAGAGTGGAAGTCTATGGCAGACAATAACTTTTAGGAACTTGTCGAATTGTTCGAAGGTATGCAATCCGTTGGTTGTAAGTG
>NW_027435161.1:0-1066 GCF_044706935.1 Curcuma longa
CGAATACATAGAATCAACAGGTAACAAACAAAACATGGACAATCAAGCTAGGGTTAGGGGTTTCAGTCCCTCCCCATTCATCACTGAACAACCCAGTAACCAACAAGCTGACACCGGTGAAGATGAACTCGCCGGAGAAATCACCCACGGTAAGTTACGAACGAAACAGTGCCAGATCAGATTCCCTCCTCCTCAGGCTCATCCCTGCTGAAATCACAGACAGGAATTAGAATGAAAAGAATTGAAACAAATACCTTACCGTGCTAGTTTTCCGAGGACTGCGGAGATGGACGGAAGAGACCGGCGCACTTGCTGAAGTCACAGACAAGAGACAAAGGGATTCCCGCTGAAGTTACAGACGGAATCCTCTTCGGCCCAACCGTAGGGAGGCGGAAGGCACTAGAACTCACTGTACCGGAGCTGAACAGCAATAATGGACAGATCGGAGCACAAGCAACCGAACAGAGGGGAAAATAAGCGGCGGTGGCACACAGAGGAGCACATAGTGGATTATGGCGATGGAATCAGGGGAACACAGCAGTGAAACACAGTGAAACACGAAGAAGAAACACAGGGAAAATGGCGACGGCGCAAAGGCGAAGCACGAAGAGAAAACACAGTGGAGGAATCAGGGAAACACGGTGAAAGAAACACAAAGACAACGGTGGCACACAGGCGACGGCGGCACGAATGAAACATAGAGAGGGCAGCACGAATGGAACACAGATGACGGCGACCAAATCAGAGGAACACAGGCAACGGGTGAGCACGGTGGAAACACGGCGGCAGCGGAGAGGTGAAGGGAGCATGGTGGAAACACGGCGGTGGTGACCTGCGCTCTGTCAGAAGAGAAACGAAAAACCCTAAGATCCGAGAATGAGAAACCCCCCTCCTTTCGGTGTCGCGATCCCTCCTTTTGCTGCCAGTGATTTGATCAACCGGACCTCATTGAATTGATTGAACTTGGGCTTTGATTGAGCTTGGGCTTGATCAGCTGGATTTGATTGAGCTTGGGTTTGATCAATTGGCTTTGATTGAGCTTGGGTTTGAGTCAATTGCTTCCTTC